>NW_027056908.1:0-4423 GCF_011386835.1 Chrysemys picta bellii
CAAATGCTAGAAGTCTAAATAAGAAGATGGGTGAACTAGAGTGCCTCGTGTTAAAGGAGGATATTGATAAAATAGGCATCACAGAAACTTGGTGGAGTGAGGACAAGCAATGGGACACAATCATTCCGGGGTACAAAATATATCGGAAGGACAGAACAGGTCATGCGGGGGGAGGAGTGGCACTGTATGTGAAACAAAATGTACAGTCAAATGAAGTAAAAATCTTAAATGAATCGACATGTTCCATAGAATCTCTATGGATAGTGATTCCATGCTCCACTAAGAATATAACAGTAGGGATCTATTACACTGCTCTACAGCCAAAATGCTTCTGAAATAAATGTAGTCAAACTTTACTAATTCTGGGTCACTGAGAACAAAAATGATGCTTAAAATTGTTGATTGGCTCTAGTTTTCAAGATATGCTATTGGGTCGGTATATATGACCCTTGACTTGGGAATGGCGGAGCATACGTGAGTTATAAAGGGAAGGGATCTCAATTTAAACCAGAAATGACTAAAATACATCTTTGACTGGATCTATGAATAAATCTATGATGGGTTTGGACAGTACTTGCTTTTTAGGCAAAACAATGGATGATGCAATCTGAAGCTGGTATTGCATCATACATAATATGAATTGCATCATGTTATTCCTAAAAGTCGTGGATGATGCAATCATAATGAAGCTTACATCACTCTGCTGAACAAATTGCCCTATATCAGCTCTAGAAATCATACAGTGTGGTGCTCTCTTATTTGTCAGTGTTTGATTTTGCAAAGGGACACATTTCTGTTTAGCCAAAGTGAGCAGAGATGCCTCGTACTTGTGTGAACAGTGCAGATAACTTCTGCTATGTTTGTGGTGAAGTGACTTTTGCATCACAAAAGCGCAGTATAACCACTATGGTTAAGAAAGCTTATCACCTTTATTTTGGCTGCAAAATTGGAGATCAGGACAAGAGGTGGGCCCCACACATATGCTGCAACACTTGTGCAACAAATCTTCGCCAGTGGTTGAACAGGAAAAGGAAATCTATGCCTTTTGCAGTGCCAATGATTTGGAGAGAGCCAACAGATCATACCAGCAATTGTTACTTCTGCATAGTGCCTCCAGTTGGGAAAGGTGTGTCAAAGAAGAAAAAGTGGACTGTGCATTATCCAAACATTCCATCAGCTATACGCTCAGTACCCCACGGAGGACTGCCGGTTCCTGATGCACCAGAATCATTCTCACTTGAGTCAGACGAGGAAGAGGAAGAGGATGAAACTTCTGGTCCTGAACCATCAATGTCACAGGACCCACATTTTCTCCCATCCTCCTCCTCTGAACCACACCTCACAACACAAAGTGAACTGAATGACCTTGTCAGGGATTTGGAACTACCCAAGAGTAAGGCAGAGCTATTGGGCTCCAGACTACAGCAGTGGAATCTCCTGGCAGGTGGTGTTAGGGTTTCCATGTTCCGTGACCGTCAAAAGGATCTTGTCCCATTCTTCTTCATGGAAGGTGATCTTGTAGCCTGCAACAACATCAATGGTGTGATGGCAGCCCTCAACATCGTTCACGATCCAGATGAGTGGAGACTGTTCATTGATTCATCGAAGACGAGTCTTAAAGCTGTTTTAGTGCATAATGGCTATGTTTTGCCACCAATTCCAGTTGGTCATGCAGTCCATATGAAGGAAACCTATGACAAAATGAAACAACTTTTGAGGTTCATAAACTATGACCAACATCAGTGGCAACTGTGTGGTGATTTGAAGGTTGTTGCTCTCTTGCTTGGTCTGCAGACTGGATACACAAAGTACTTCTGTTTTCTCTGAGAATGGGATAGTCGTGCAAGAGATTCCCACTACATCAAGAAAGATTGGCCACTCTGACAGTCATTGGCGCCTGGGAGGAAAAGTGTTCAGCATCCACCACTTGTTGAATCAAGGAAGATTTTGTTACCACTCTTACACATCAAGCTGGGTCTGATGAAGAACTTTGTCAAGGCCATTGACAAAACACAAGCAGCTTTCAAGTGCCTCCATGGAAAATTTCCAAGGTTAAGTGAAGCTAAGATAAAGGAAGGTGTCTTTGTTGGTCCTCAGATTCGTGAACTTCTTCAAGATGATGCATTTGACCATGCACTGCGTAGCAAGGAAAAGACGACATGGAAAGCCTTCCAGTTAGTGGAAATAAATTTTCTCGGAAACAACAAGGCAGACAACTACAGGTTGTTGGTGGAAAACCTCCTCAAGGCATACAAAAGCCTTGGTTGCAACATGTCACTTTTTGCACTCTCATCTAGATTTTTTTCCACCGAACTGCGGAGCAGTGAGCGACGAGCACGGCGAGCGATTTCACCAGGACATTGCAACAATGGAGAAACGCTATCAGGGCAAATGGAGCCCATCAATGCTTTGAGAGGGGTAACTAGTGGTGTTCCACAAGTGTCAGTCCTAGGACCAATCCTATTCAACTTATTTATAAATGATCTGGGGAAAGTGGTAAACAGTGAGGTGGAAAAGTTTACAGATGATACTAAACTGCTCAAGATAGTTAAGACCAAAGCAGACTGTGAAGAGCTTCAAAAAGATCTAACAAAACTAAGTGATTGGGCAACAAAATGGCAAATGAAATTTAATGTGGATAAATGTAAAGTAATGCACATTGGAAAAAATAACCCCAACTATACATATAATATGATGAGGGCTAATTTAGCTACAACTAATCAGGAAAGAGATCTTGGAGTCATCATGGATAGTTCTCTGAAGATGTCCATGCAGTGTGAAGTGGCAATCAAAAAAGCAAACAGGATGTTAGGAATCATTAAGAAAGGGATAGAGAATAAGACGGAGAATAACTTATTGCCCTTATATAAATCCATGGTACGCCCATATCTTGAATACTGCATACAGATTTGGTCTCCTCATCTCAAAAAAGATATACTGGCATTAGAAAAGGTTCAGTGAAGGGCAACTAAAGTGATTAGGGGTTTGGAATGGATCCTCTATGAGGAAAGATTAAAGAGGCTAGGACTTTTCAGCTTGGAAAAGAGGAGACTAAGCGGGGATATGATAGAGGAATATAAAATCATGAGTGGTGTGGAGAAAGTGAATAAAGAAAAGTTATTTACTTGTTCCCATAATATAAGAACTAGGGGCTACCAAATGAAATTAATTGGCAGCAGATTTAAAATAAAAAAAAGAAGTTCTTCTTCACACAGCGCACAGTCAACCTATGGAACTCCTTGCCTGAGGAGGTTGTGAAGGCTAGGACTATAACAGGGTTTAAAAGAGAACTAGATAAATTCATGGAGGTTAAGTCCATTAATGGCTATTAGCCAGGATGGGTAAGGAATGGTGTCCCTAGCCTCTGTTTGTCAGAGGGTGGAGATGGATAGCAGGAGAGAGATCACTTGATCATTACTTGTTAGGTTCACTCCCTCTGGGGCACCTGGCACTGGCCACTGTCGGTAGACAGGATACAGGGCTGGATGGACCTTTGGTCTGACCCAGTATGGCCATTCTTATGTTCTTATGTTTTTTTCTGTCTCTGTGTCTAGCAGCAAGGGACAGCCTACCTTTCCCTTGCCTGTCACTGGTACATTGGCAAATACATGCAAAGGGCCACATTTCAACCTCCTCTTCTGACCTGAGATTTCAATGTTCCGTTAGCTTCAAACTGAAAATATCCAAACTTTTCCTTTCTATGGTTTTCAGTTCAAAACTGTCTGAATTTTACATGTTATGCAAAATTTCAACATTTTGTTCTGTATTAGAATTAAAAAAGCTTTTGACATTTCCCATTTCAGGAGGCAGGGAAACTGAGGCACAGAGAGGTGAAGTTAAGTCCACACAGGGATTACAAGGCCTGAAGTAGAATGCAGGTTTCCTGACTACCAAGCTCATGCTTTGTCCACTGCACCACATCTCATGTTGATAGAGTCTAAGAGCTGCTCACCAGGTAGACACACTTGCCAGTCTTGCCATAAGCAACTGGTAAATGGGTGATAGCACCAGCGAGAGCTGTGAGGAACACGCTCAGTGTGTGATTTTCAACAATAGCAGCCTGAGTTAGGCTTCCACGTTTATCCTTAGGCACCTGCCTGCAGTTGAGTAGTTGGGAGTAAACAGAGTTTATCCACATCTCATTTGGGGAATATGGAGTTTAGTTTGAGAGTTTACCCACTTTTTTTTACCACTACATCACTGCCTGCCTGATTCCCATGAGGGTTCAGCATTTACGAGCCTTTTTTATAATGATTTTCTTGTCCCAGCTGCACTTGGTGAACCCCTCCCCTCCTGTGCATGTGACCAACACCACAGAGCCAGGCTGGACTCAGGAAGTTCACAGTGTTAGTGCAGTGCCACAGATGTGCTGATGCCAACAGCTGGTTAGTGCCATAGTGAATGCAGTGTCTCAGCTCCCTGC
>NW_027056909.1:0-4423 GCF_011386835.1 Chrysemys picta bellii
GGTACAAATGTAGGGGCCTGCATGAAAAACTTCTAAGCTTAACTACCAGCTTAGCTCTGGTTCGGCTGCCACCATTTCAATGGATTCCCTTCCTGGGAATCCTTGAAAAACCTTCACCCATTCCCTGGTGAAAACAAATCCAAACTCCTTGGATATTAAAACAAGGAGAACTTAACCATTCCCCTCCTTCCTCCCACCAACTTCTGGTGAATCAAGATCCAAACCCCTTGGATCTTAAACAAGGAAAAATCAATCAGGTTCTTAAAAAGAAGACTTTTAATTAAAGAAAAAGGTAAAAATCATCTCTGTAAAATCAGTATGGAAATTAACCTTACAGGGTAATCAAACTTAAAGAGCTCAGAGGACTCCCCTCTAGTCTCAGGTTCAAAGTACAGCAAACAAAGATAAACACTCTAGTAAAAGGTACATTTAAAAGTTGAGAAAACAAAGGAAAACTAACACGCCTTGCCTGGCTATTTACTTACAAGTTTGAAATAGGAGAGACTTGTTTAGAAAGATGTGGAGAACCTGGATTGATGTCTGGTCCCTCTCAGTCCCGAGAACGAACACTCTCCCAAACAAAGAACACAAACAAAAACCTTCCCCCCCCAAGATTTGAAAGTATCTTGTCCCCTTATTGGTCCTTTAGGTCAGATGCCAGCCAGGTTACCTGAGCTTCTTAACCCTTTACAGGGAAAAGGATTTTGGAGTCTCTGGCCAGGAGGGGTTTTATAATACTGTACACAGGACAGCTATTACCCTTCCCTTTATAGTTATGACAGCACCCAACTCACTTTCATGGGAAATGTCGAGTTCAACAAACCAGCATTTTCCAATGAAACTCTATTTTGTAGGATAATTTCTGACCAGGGACGTGATTTTACCTCTGTATACAGCAGTGAGACCAATACTGCATCAAGCTGTGTTGTCCACATTTTAAGAAGGATATTTTTAAAAAATGGAAAGGATGCAGATGTAGAAGCTCTTTACACCAATATTCCACATGAGGATGGACTTCAAACTGTCGAGAACAGTATCCCTGATGAGGCCATGGCACACCTGGTGGCTGAGCTTTGTGACTTTGTCCTCACCGACAACCATTTCAGATTTGGGGACAACTTATACTTTCAAGTCAGTGGCACTGCTATGGCTTCCCGCATGGCCCCACAGTATGCCAACATCTATATGGCTGACTTAGAACAGTGCTTCCTCAGCTCTCGGCCCCTAGTGCCCTGCCTCTACTTGCACTGCATTGATGACATCTTCATCATATGGACCCACAGGAAGGAGGCCCTTGAAGAATTCCACCTGGATTTCAACAATTTCCACCCCACCATCAACCTCAACCTGGACCTGTCCACACAAGAGATCAACTTCCTGGACACTACAGTGCATCTAAGTGATGGTCACATAAACACCACCCTATACCAAAAACCTACTGACCGCTATACTTACCTACATGCCTCCATCTTCCATCCAAGACACATCACACAATCCATTGTCTATAGCCAAGCCCTAAAATACAACCACATTTGCTCCAATCCCTCAGACAGATACAAACACCTACAAGATCTCTATCAAGCATTCTTAAAACTACAATACCCGCCTGGGGAAGTGAGGAAACAGATTGACAGAGCGAGACACGTACCCAGAAGTCACCTACTTCAGGACAGGCCCAACAAGGAAAATAATGGAACACCACTGGCCATCACGTACTGCTCCCAGCACATCAACAATCTACAACCTATCCTGGAAAACGATCCCTCACTCTCACAGACCTTGGGAGGCAGGCTAGTCCTCTCTTACAGATAGCCCCCCAACCTGAAGCAAATACTCACCAGCACTACACACCACAGCACAGAAACACTAACCCAGGAAGCAATCCCTGTAACAAACCTCATTGCCTAGTCTGTCCCCACATCTACTCTAGTGACACCATCAGAGGACTCAACCACATCAGCCACACCATCAGGGACTCATTCACCTGCACATCTACTAATGTTATATATGCCATCATGTGCTAGTAATGCTCCTCTGTCATGTTCATTAGCCAAACCGGGCAGTCTCTACATAAAAGAATAAAGGGACACAAATCTGACATCAGGAATGGTAACATACAAAAGCCAGTAGGAGAACACTTCTATCTTCCTGGACATTCTGTAACAGATTTAAAAGTAGCCATACTTGAACAAAAAAACCCTTCAGAAACAGACTTCAAAGAGAAACAGCAGAACTAAAATTCATTTGCAAATTTAACACCACTAATTTGGGCTTGAATAGGGACTGGGAGTGGCTGGCTCACTACAAAAGCAGCTTTGCCTCTCCTGGAATTGACACCTCCTCATCAATTTTTGGGAGTGGACTACATCCACCATGACTGAAGTGGCCCTGTCAACACTGGTTCTCCACTTGTGAGGTAACTCCCTTCTCTTCATGTGTCAGTATAATAATGCCTGCATCTGTAATTTTCACTCCATGCATCTGAAGAAATAGGTTTTTTTATCCACAAAAGCTTATGCCCAAATAAATCTGCTAGTCTTTAAGGTGCCACCGGACTCCGCATTGTTTTTGTGGATACAGACTAACACGGCTACCCCCGATACTCAGGACCCATATGTAAATCTGTGGTTGAGATCATCCTCGAATGGAGGAATCACCGAAGATGATGCTTAGATGCTGCAACCAATGAGACTGTGGGTCTACAGACAACAGCCTCTTTCACTGTGCGTCCCTGATTCACTCCCTGGGCACCGTCCAGCCTGTGCAATGTCTGAGGCAGAGATCTGGGCAGAGGAGAATGTTTTGGCAAAGTTTGGTATTAATCCAGCCAGAAATGAAAAGTGAAAGCTGGACGAGAAGGAATTGAGAAGGACAAGATGGCTGAGGTAATATCTTTATTGGACCCACTCTTGTTGGCGAAAGAGACAAACTTCTGTGCTTAGACACAGCTCTTCTCTGTAAGTTCAATAGCTTTTCTGTCTCCCACAGAAGTGGGTCAAATAAAAGCTATTTAATCCCCCACCTTGTCACTGATATCCTGGGACTAACACGCCTACAGCAACCCTGCATATAAGAAGACGACTGTCACTTTTGGGAAAGTTTTCTAGTATTCTGTCAGGACAGCATCTCTCAAAAATCTCTTGGTGCAGAAACGTCTCTGTTACAATATGTGATTGTTCTCAGTGATGTCTAGTGCACAGGGCTATTTTGTAGATGGCTGGCTGGTTATTTCTGGAATAATTCTGAATGGGCCCAATCCTGATTCCTTTATCCTGCTTCTACTCAATCTGTACAAAGCAAACTCACATTACAGGCAATAGCTGCCTGCCTGAGTAAGGAACCCTTGGTTTGGCGCTATGAGCTGGCCCTGCACCTCTATCCAGGGAAGATGGGGATTAGTGATGATATTATTCCTACTAAATGTTAAAAAGAGAGAAGTTAAAAATAAAACGTGTAATGGGTCTGTAGCTGTAATGTTAACTATTGAGTCACAACAAATGACTCCATAATCTGATATTCCTGAGCTGTGTAGGGTTGAGGTATATTTTTGGCTGAGCTCTCTATGCTACGCTAGATCTACAGGGTAGCAGTGACTGTGAAATTTTCTATTACTGGTTGGTCCAAAATGTGAGAAGTAACAGAGCAGACGGGGGAGTGCTCTCAGCTAAATCTAATTCTGGCCAAGCTGGGAGAATCTGCCCATTCCTCGGTCACCCTATGAGGGTGGCAAAGGGGCTACACAAATGCCCCAGATGCTGTACCTCTGAGGTTGGGTGTCTGGGTCTGGGTTTTACCACGAGGGTAACGTTTTCAAAAGTGTCTCAGCAACTTAGGAGCCTACGTGACATTTTCCTTTTCCATTTTCTCTCCTATCTGCATTTTTAGACACATTCAGAGGGAAAGGGAAAGGAAAGACGTGGCACTGAAGCAACTGGAAATGAGATAATGAAAACACTTCACAGTCACACAGGGGGATCCTCAGTGGCCAGTGACATGAACAGTAATAATTACAGCTCAGTAATTACAATCATTACAGGACTTGCTCTGAATTTTGTTCATTTCTCGTTAGGGTCACAGGCACACAACACCCTCTGGGTTCAAGCCCTTTTGTCTCAGGGGATTTGCCTTTCAGGACAGAGGTGGCTGATTCTTACCTGAACAGGTCACTCCAGCATCCTCTCCATGACCGCAGTTATGCTCTTCCCATCCCTTGTTCCCGCAGTGCCAGAGAGCAGACTCGGTACCATCACAGGCAACTTCATCCAGCCAAATTGGTCCAGATCCTCCTCCAAAATGAGCCCAGCCAGGGGCACTGACAGCAGCTCCACATCCCAACTGCTTACAGACAACCCCAGCATCTGCCATGTCCCAGTTGTCATCACACACCGTCCCCCACTGATCCAGGTGTTTAACCTCCACTCTC
>NW_027056910.1:0-4422 GCF_011386835.1 Chrysemys picta bellii
AGGGGAGACCTGCCCCCCGCAGGGAGCTGCTCCCAGTGCAGCCTGTGCGGGGCGGGGGGCCCAGGCTGCTCCCAGCGGGGCGAGTCCCGGCCTCCGGCAGAGGGAAGCGGCTGCAGCGCCCAGGGTTTGCAGGGGGTGGGGGAGGGGCAGCGACATGTGGGGAGCCGGGGGGAGGGGGAAGGGTTGTGGGAGGGGGTAGGAATTGGGGAACAGGGATGTGGGAGGGGGGTGAGCAGCGATGTGGGAGGGGGCAGGAATTGGGGAACAGGGATGTGGGAGGGGGGTGAGCAGGGATGTGGGAGGGGGCAGGAATTGGGGAACAGGGATGTGGGAGGGGGGTGAGCAGGGATATGGGAGGGTGCGGGAGGGGGTGACTGGGGATGTGGGAGAGGGCAGGAATTGGGGAACAGGGATGCAGGGGGCGGGAGGGGGCCGGGGAATCTGGGGCGCGGGAGGGAGGCTGGGGGACCACACAGGTATCGGGGCAGGGGGAGAATTCTGGGGCTCAGGGGAGCAGAGCTGGACTAGAGGGAAACTCTGAGTGTCCGATAAAGGGAAGAAAAGGGGGCTTTGGGGGAGGGGCTGTGGGGGGGCTGGAGGGAGACTATGGAGCAAGCAGAGACTGGCTGGGGAGGGCAGAGCCAGAGGGCAGGAGGAGGGAGGGGGATGGGCAGAGATACAATGGCAGCTCCCCCAGCCCATGGGGTAGGAGATTGGGAGGGGCTGCCCCGCCCAGCAGCCACTGGGAATCTTTTTCCCTAGACATGGTCAAACCAGGGATATCAAAGGTGAACCAGGAAGTACTGGGTTTACTGGTTTGCTTCCCGGTTAACCGGACCTTGCCAGTTAACCCCGCTGACCGGCCAGCCCCCCTGGGCCAGAGGAGTCCCGGCCGCAGTGGGCTGGGGGGTGTGGGGCAGCCCCACGCCGGTGGGCAGGCAGGATCAATATTGCAAACTGTTTGGATTTTTGATTATTTATTTATTTGGTAACTTTAACTTTACATGAGTTTCCCTAGTGTTTTTGTGTTGTCAAATATACATGATTATTTTTTCCTAAACAGTCTGTTTGAGAAACCTAAAAAACCATATTTAAACATTTGCTTTGTCATACAGGACCTCTGCAGTGAAAGGACACATTGGAGGCCCGGAAATTGTCTTTTGACGCTGACGTGTGTTATGGAACTGCCGGTATGAATTTTGCTAGTTGATTTAGCGTGGGCGTGACATTTTTCAGCTGTTCCCAGTAGTTCAATATGTTTTCTTTCTTATGGAGACGTGGCCCATCTGTGAATGAATCAGGAATTGGCCCAATCCTTTTTTGAGCTTTCCATCATCCAGATATCGCTTCCTTTTTAGAGATTTCACAAGCGTTCAGAAGACATTCCAATTCATCTTTCAGTTTCAGACGTGTCTGACATTGATTCTCTGACATCATTATTTCTGACTCAAGCATTTCCATCTTCATCCACTTTTTGGTGTCATGAAATTTTGCCTTGACTTTGTCCTCTGCTGACAGTGGGGGTTGATGTCTAGGATGAAGATATATGTGTGAGAGAAATGGCTCCTGCTCGGTCCCCTTCCTCTTTTTCTCCACGGCCACTGCCTACCAGCAAGATTCCTTTTCCTCGACCTCCCTCTGTGCCGTGGGGCCACTAAATGGCACCTAGACAGCCAGCTGCATCCCAATCCCCCATGCTGAAGCCTCCCTGCCAAAGTCCTGCACGTGGCGCCACAACTCGCTGGGAACTCGACTTCTTGTGCCCAGAGAGTCTCTACCCCGCAGTAGATGACCCGAGAAACAGTGTCCATCCCCCTTTTCTAAAGAAGGCTTTGGCGAGGCTTTTCCCCTGTGGCCTAAGGGTGAAGGCAGCTGACTTTAGATCAGGCAATTGAGGGTTCAAGTCCCTTCGTGGTTGTGCTTGCTTAGTTTTCCCTTTGTGCCGAAATTCCTGCTTTCTTCAGGCCTGGAACCTCTTCTTGGCCGCTCAGGCCCATGCTCTGGTTTCAGCTAGAGCCCCAGGACGGAATTGGGGCCAGGGCCGGCTCTAGGTTTTTTGCTGCCCCAAGCAAAAAAAGTTTTGGCTGCCCCTTGTCCCAGCCCTGGGCTCCTCGCTGCACCCCCCTGCCGCCCCAACCCTGGACTCTCCCCCACCACCCGCACCCCTCTGCTGCCCCAGCCCTGGGTTCTCCCCCCCACAATCCGCACCTCTCTGCCGCCCCAGTGCTGGGCTCTCCCCCCACACACCTCCCTGCTGCCCCAGCTCTGCGCTCCCCCGTATCCCCCCGCCATTGTCCCACACACACACCTTCTGCCGCCCCAGCCCTGGGCTCTCCCCCCCTGACCTGCACCCCCCTGCCACCCCAGCCCTGGGCTCTCACCCTCCCACCCACACACCCTGCTGCCCCAGCTCTGGGTTCCCCCCTACTCCCCCCACCATTGCCCCACACACACACCTCCTGCCGCCCCAGCCCTGGGTTCCCCCCCCCCACCTGCACCCTCCTTCCGCCACAGCCCTGGGTGACTGGTAACTCGCTCCCAGGGCGGGTCATTCCGCAGGAATTTTGGATGTGCACAGAACACAGACAGGATTGGTTCCCATATGATTAAAGAACTGCAGTAAAGTGGAACAATTTTCAGCTTGTGTGATTGGAGGATATCTGGATGCATATTATAAGACTGTCCTACATAAATGAGGAAAAGTTGAGGTCCCTTTATTATTCTTTTGTTCCACTCTTTCTTTCTATGGGGAATTTGCCAATGCAATATCACTGTCTTCCTTTTAAACAAACAAACAAACAAACAAACAAACAAACAAACAAACAAACAAAAAAACAGCAATGGCTGTTGAAAATAGCAATTCCAGTCCTAATAACCACTGGGAAGCATTTCTTGCTCAATTTTATCCTACTTTTTCTACAGCAAGTTACAGTGGATCAGTATATTTGATTTGGGAGAAATGAAGTAACAGCTGCCCAAACTGAGCTTGAGCACGCCTGAATTTTGAGGTGTTCAAATCTGGAAGGCAGGTGCTCGGGGGGGGGGGGGGGGAAAGGGGACTGTGGCTCCGCGGGGGGGCACGGCAGCATATATGCTGGTCTGAGTGGCATGGTAAGGGGGCTGGGGGGTTGGACAACGGGTAGCGGGTTCCGGGGGGAGCAGTCAAGGGACAGGGAGCAGGGGGAGTTGGATGGGGCGGCGGTTCGGGAGGGGGGCAGTCAGGGGCAGGGAGAAGGGGGGGTTAGATGGGTCAGGGGGTCGGGGGGGCAGTCAGCAGTTGGATAGGCACGGGAGTCCCAAGAGTTTGTCAGGGGACAGGTAGCGGGTGGGGTCCTAGGGGAGAAGTTGGGGGGAGTCTCAGGAGGGGGCAGTTGGGGACAAGGACCAGTGGGGCTTAGATAGGGGGTGGGGTCCTGTGGGGCAGTTGGAGCAGGGGGGTTGGATAGGTTGGGGTTTCTGTGGGGACAGTCGGAGTGGATGGGGGCAGGGTGGGGCTACCCTCCCTCTCCATGGAGTGTCCTATTTTTGGAATGTTAAAATATGGAATCCCTATTCACAGTGCAGCTCTCCATTCACTGCAGCATGAGGTCTCAGGTACCTCCCTCCCTCCCCCTCTTTCCTGTTGGTAGTGGCCAAGGGAATGCTGGGAAATGTAGTTCTTTCCCTGCTCCAGGGCTGGCTCTATAGGCAGGGAGCTAACCAAGGAACTACAGCTCCCAGGGACCCCTGTTGGTTCTCAGCTCCCATGCTGGATCCCTGCCACCCCTGCAAATGGGCTGCCCCAAGCATGTGCTTGCTTTGCTGGTGCCTAGAGCCGCCCCTGCATAAGACATACGCACAACGACACCGTGCTAAGGTCGTACAAGCAACCGGTTTGAATAAAGACTGGGAATGGCTGAGCCATTACAAACATTGAATCTATCTCCCCTTGTAAGTATTCTCACACTTGTTATCTAACTGTCTGTACTGAGCTAGCTTGATTATCACTTCAAAAGTTTGTTTTCTCTTAATTAATTGGCCTCTCAGAGGTGGTAAGACAACTCCCACCTGTTTATGCTCTCTGTCTGTGTGTGTATATATATCTCCTCAATATATGTTCCATTCTATATGCATCCGAAGAAGTGGGCTGTAGTCCACGAAAGCTTATGCTCTAATAAATTTGTTAGTCTCTAAGGTGCCACAAGTCCTCCTGTTCTTCTTTTTCCCCTGCTCACTATCACTCGTGCACCTTTATATTGAATTAGAACAAAAAAGTCAGTCTCTTGTTACGGGGGAACAGAGATTGCCTCCCCACAGGACCAATGACACTCAGATACTTGGCCCTCAGATACTGTGGTGATGGGCACCAACTGAGAAACCTAGATAAATAGCTCCATGTAGATGAACGAATGTCAGTGCAGAGGTGTCATGGGGTTGCTGGTC
>NW_027056911.1:0-4415 GCF_011386835.1 Chrysemys picta bellii
AAAACAACAAAACCAAAAACGCTCTTCAAGTCTGAGGGCTTTCTCCCAACTGAATTTCAAAAACTTGCTGCAAACAATGGAGGTGTTTTCGCTTCTTGAAAACAAGACTGCAAGGAGCTGTGAGAATGGAAAGTGCTCGGTAACCTAATAAACGGAACACGACCAGCTCCCCCAGTAGTAAATGCTGGATTCTTTTTTTTATTATTAAATATAGAGCTGATAAAGGTGCTTGATCGTGTAACCTAAGCTCACACTTCATAGTTCATAGTTCTCTGTCCCCCTCCAGAGGCTGGACCACACAGAGCTAACACAAACAGACATTTTAAACCAGGTAATTCATTTTTTTAGATCCCGAGGTCCTGGGCTTGATCCCCAGTGTCAATGACAGAACCGAGAGTACTGAGTTACAAGTGATATTAAGCTGAGACAGAAATATCATGTTCCTCCCCAGAACAGGCACACAACCAGGTGCGTGACAGAAAGTTTTCTGAGGACTCTGCGTCTGGTCCTCTTACCTGCTGGTGTGCATCAGCCTTGCCCTGCAGACTGTCAGGAGGAGATGTGCTATTGTAGACTGGAATCTTGAGTTGCCTTTAATTTATGCTGTACCCATTCTGTGTGTAAATAGAGAACTTCAGTTCTTCAAATGGTCACTCCAGCACCAGATCTGCTCTAGAATTTTTGAGCTAGCACCACAATTCATCATGCAAAAGAACACATTTGAGACTAAATAAATGAGATGGCAAAATAAGACATAAGAAAACAAGAGATTATATTTTATGGTTTTCTCTGTCTGCTATTTATCTTACACTATTTGGTTTTTCTGCAAATAGATACCGTCAACATAAGCAATCCTGTAGCATCAGGTACCTTTTTCCACTGTGTTTTATTCTGAAGCAGAAAAGCCAAAAATAAATATCAAGCAAAATATCTGAAAAGCTGATGACAGGGAATCTAATTTAACGTCTAAAAGATCGAGAGAATACTTATTCCTAGTCTGGCAGAGCTGAGTGGATTAAGCCGACCTGTGGAGAAAGAGGTGTGTTATCACCGATCCCAGAAGAATGGCGTGTGGCTGACACAAGTGATTCTTATTTGGATCGGTGGCAACTAGGGACAAAATCCCTGAAGCAGCATGAAC
Organism: Chrysemys picta bellii; assembly: GCF_011386835.1. Taxonomy (NCBI): domain Eukaryota; kingdom Metazoa; phylum Chordata; order Testudines; family Emydidae; genus Chrysemys; species Chrysemys picta. Next base: position 1,142 of record NW_027056911.1, read on the forward strand.
CTCAGAAGAGATAGTTAAAATGGCTTTTATGTCTCCTGGAGGTTGGGGATAATAAATCACAGAGTCCAAAGTAGAACAGCTCCAACAGGAGAGACTGAGGGAGAACCACACCAGAATATCCCATACTTCAGCAGCTAGAGTGCCCACAGGAGAGGTGGTCAAATCTCTTCTCCTGTGAGGTGGAAGGGCCAAGCATCTCCATGCTCAGAAAGAAGTAGCCGTGTGCATACTCAGAGGCTGAAACAGGCACAAAGGAGCTTTTACTGCAAAAATGTAGGTGTCAAGTGAGTTTAGACACCTATAGGGTTTGGCCTCAGCTGAGTGGGGATTTCAGGAATAGCAATGGGGCCTAGTTCTGAATTGAGATGCCCAAAGTGGCAATTAGATTTAGGAGTACAGATTTCATCTCTGCCACGTGCCAACACTTAGATCTGGCCTACAGCCGAAAGATTTACAGGTCTTGCTATATCTGCTAGGGATGTGTTTGTCTACTGATATAATTATACTGGTATAAGCATCAGTGTTGATGATGTTATACCAATATAAAGGTGCCATATACTGGAATAGGTCCATACATTATAGGCCAGAGAGGACCATTGTAACCAGCTAGTCTGATGTCCTCTGTAACACAGGCCATAAAGGAAATTTTGAAAGTCTTGATTCAGGTGAACCCCCAATCTTTGCATCACCAGGCCCTTTAGCAGGGATCATGGACTAGCCATTGCACCCCAAAGCTCCCTATCACATTGCATGAGTGCTTTCTCCCTAGCATTAGCCTAGAATAAAACACCTTTACCCCATGGTGCTGCAACCGAGGCTATGCTACAGGGTAGCGCTGAGTGAAATTCAGCATTTCCATGCCATAGGAAAAACTGACTTTTCAACATGTGTCTGCATCCCAAATCAAGGCAAAAAAGTTAAAATATTAACATTTTGAACACAATGGAAATTCTGAAAAATGTCCTTTTGGAAATGTCAAAATGTTTTGTTTGAAATTTTTGATGAACATGAAACACTTGGACATTCCAAAATTGAAATGTTTCATGTCGGGGTATTGACCTGACTTAAAAGGCTGCTGCCTGCCTCAGATTGAAATGTATTTATTTGGAAAATTTCAGCTTGGTTTGCCATTTCTGAGACTGAAGCTAGGGGAAAAAAGACATTGTTTTGCCCACATTATATATATATATATATATATATATGATGCCTTTTCCTCTGAGAAGCTCTGGTGCCCCCCAGCTTTGCAGCAGTGACTTGAAATTTGATAGGGTGGTGCCTTATGCAATTCCCATGAAAATCAGCCCAAATATGACTATTTGAAAATGGCTGTTCACACAGGATCAATGAAGATTTGTGAGAGCTTCCCAGTTTAATCCCCTCAAGATCCCTGTTAGATTCCTAGTTCCCACAGATGCTCATTGGGAGCTGAGTGCTTAACTCACCTTTGTGCTTTGGGAATATCCCTCCTTTGGCTACGTCTACACTTCCGTGCACACTTGGATAGCTGACTGTGTACATGCTTCTGCATATTCCTCAGACCTGCCTGTAGTGTCTACATATACTGTGCTGGAGAGCGGTAAAACCCTGTGTAGACCACATACCTGCATCCACACTGCCACTTTTGTTCTGCCAAAGCAGTGCTACCACTTCAGAGGCAGTATCCCAGGGTTCTGTGCCTCACAGGAGACACTCTAGGAACTGCCTTTCTGAGTGCAGTTGCCACGGCCCATCCCTTTTACGCATTTGCCCATGGCAGTACCCGCTCATCTCTCCCTCTGGCCACACTGGGTGGAAGACATGGAATGATGGTGGTTCTGCTCCAGCTCCTTGTTAGCAGGTTTTCTCTTCACCCTCTCACTCCCCCGGTTCTCGTTATGCAGACAGAAAGCTGACCAGAAGTCCAAAGTGCAGATAATGCAATGTTTATTGGGTTTAATTTCCAGCAAACATGTCCCATAACTCTGAGGTCACAGAACCTTGTTTCCCAGTGTCCTGTTCCCCACCTCCTCAGTAGGTATAATGATACCTGCAATGCACGCCCACCGTCCCACCCCTTACAACTTATGGTCACGCTCCGTTTTGGAGGGTCATGGGTCTGGGGGTCTTCATCCCACCCCTTTTGTGCCCCAGGGGAGGGGTAAGGAGTGAGGTTGTGCTACTGTCAGGGGCAGGCATATCTCTGGCCTTTTAGTGTTTTACCTCCCCCCAATCACCCTTTGCCCCTCCTGACTGGTTGCTTGACCTTGCCTTGAGATAGGACTTGAGGCAGTCTTCAAGGGTGTGCTCATATATTACACTCCCACCATGCCCAGTAACACTTTTACTGCTCTTATCTGTTCCCATTATACTAACAAACCCATCTGGCTTAGGCAAAAGCAGCATACACAGTGTCTGCCTTTGTCCATAGTAAGGGTCCCTTTATTCACACATATTAGTAAGAATGTGTGTGTGTGTGTGTGTGTGTGTGTGTGTGTGTGTGTGTGTATATATATATATATATCAAAAAATCAAACAGGCAAACAAAACTTAAAATACTATCTCAGGTGAAATTACAAGCCAGTATCCTACATTGGCACTCGCACTCCTAACACTCCTTCTTGAGGGACGAGTGTTCATGAGGTGGGCAGGGCAATTGGCAAGATGCTGGGTGGAATCTGGACAGAACTTTCTGACATGACGAAGATGGCTGACCATGATGGGTGACTGACAAGCTCCTCTGGCCCCATGGAACAGATATGGTGACTGCCAGTATTGCCCAGGTATGCCCATGGATGGACTGCCATTTCTGGTCCAGGAGAACCAGCATGGTGTCGTGAGATTGCATGATTTTGGATAACTGGGATGACGAACGATGGCTTCAGAACTTCAGAATGTGTGATGAGATCACCCCAACCCTCGAGTGCCACAAGCCTCGATTTAGGAAAGCCAGGCCAGTGCCAAAGCGAATAGTTACTGCCCTGGGGAAGCTGGCGATACCTGACCAGCTCAGACAACATTTTCAGTTCCGAGGAAGGACTGGAGGCTAATAATGGTAAGATCCAGGTAGTACTGTTGTTGTGTTTTTTTAATATAAATATTTACATTGCCTCCCGGGGGTGGTGGGAAAGGGGTTTGGTTCCTTCCAGGGCCTGAGGAAGAGCTCTGTGTATGCTCAAAAGCTGGTCTCTCTCTCACCAACAGAAGTTGGTCCAATAAAAGCTATTACCTCACCCACCTTGTCTCTCTCTCAAGTTGAGAACGGGAAGCCTGCAAGGTGTACGAGTGAAAAATCAGT
>NW_027056912.1:0-4409 GCF_011386835.1 Chrysemys picta bellii
TTTCCTTAAATCCAAGTTGGCAAAATCAATGTAATTCTTCTGATCTACAACTTTTTACATAGTAGAACTAAAGCCAAATTAGGAGACATGGGGTGGGGGGGCACAGTTGTGGTCAGCAATGAGTGGCCACTCTGTGCAGCATGTCCCCACTCAGGACATTGTAAGTTACAATAAAACAAGCATAAGAACTGTAGCTCTGAGTAGAAGTATTAATATATTACCATTACATCTAGGAGCCTTAGTCATGGGCCAAGACCCCATTGTTCTAGGCATGGTATGAACACAGAAGAAAAAGATGGTGAGTGCCTCAAAGAGCTTCCAACCTCCCCTATTTTCTTGAACACCGTAGAGGATTTACAGTCAGATGAGTGCAGCTAATGGCAAAACAACATGGAAGAGCCATGCTGTCAGTGCTGCAGAGGGTACCTAGGGTGGCTGCTTACAGGGCAAGATCTGTGGGACAGTGATCTGTTGAGCCCATGGAGTTCAGGCTGTCTGAAAAATGGTAGCTCCACTCCTGGACCAATACACTCTGCTGTCTGCTCCACCTCCAGTAGGGGATAATGTGGAAGCCGCATGAGCTTGTCCTTTTGTGGCATATCAAATTGTAGAGCTACCACTCTAAAAGCTCAGAGGCTTTCGTTGTCCTGCTTGCAGACGAGGGGGGCTCTGTGGGGAAGAATGCAAGCAGCAGTTGGGTTTGCAGGCAGACTAGAGTAAGGCAGGGTGGGGTGAGTTGAGTCTCTGTCTTAGGGAGCAGCCTGCTTTGTGTCTCTGTTTTATCATTCTGAATTCTAAGAAATAAAGTAGTGCCATGCTCAAGCTTCCAGCGAGCGTATTTCATGTGATTATCTAACTTCTCTGCCATGAACATACTAATGGGAGGATCAGGGCCGGCTCCAGGGTTTTTGCCGCCCCAAGCAGAAGGGAAAAAAAAAAAAGCCGCGATCAGCTCTACCACTGCCACTTCAGTCTTCGGCGGCAATTCGGCGGCTGGTCCTTCGCTCCGAGAGGGAGTGAGCGACCCGCCGCCGAATTGCCACCAAAGACCCGGACGTGCTGCCCCTCTCCGTTGTCCGTCCCAAGCACCTGCTTGCTGGGCTGGTGCCTGGAGCCGGCCCTGAGGAGGATGGGGTTAAAAACCATGAACTTCCTCCTAGCCTAACTGAATGCACTTCAGATATAGTGGAAAAACATGTCAATGGCACAGTGGCAGAAGGAGTCTACAAAGACCAGTTCCACAAAAGTGCTATTTAACATAAACTGAACACAGACTGCTGAAATACATCTTGTCATTTCCCCTCAGTCCCCTGAAACATGACAGCAGCTTTGAGCTCGAGTACTTTTTGAGACTTTGTGCCAAAGCATAATAAAAACTCTAATAGTGTAATTTGTTATAGAGGAAGTAGATTCCACAGGGAAGTGTTGACAATCATACATAAAATGAGATTTGGAATAGGTTGGGTTGCCTCTTTGAATGTGCAGAAGGAGTAATATATAAATGAATATGCATTTAAAGTGACCATGTCAACCTTTCTCTGTAGCCTTTTTTTTTTTAAAAATAGGCTGAATCCTTTTCTACATCATGGCCCTTCCTTATGGGATCTCTAAGAGCCTACATTGTTGAACAGCCAATGTTAGGGCTAGTGAGCCATCATCTTTATTGCAAGGCATGACTGTTTCATGTACTCCTCACTTTCTGTCCATGTTGTCATATCAATACAGCCAGTGTCTTCTGACTCATCAAGCAAGCTGTTTATCTAATGATAACATCAGCTCCAACTTTCCCTCGTAACTTGTAGGTCCTGTTCACCATCCTCAGCAAATAATTACCACCATTCCCTAATAGGCAAGGCAGTTGATACAGTTAATTTTCTGAATCTATGGCCATACAATAATCCACGGTGTGTCTCATCTGAAATATCTGATTGTATTGCACCAATTGCAAAAACTAGTCTCAGTTTGCGGCAATGGAGGTTGGGAGCAGCACACATAATTAAATTGGTAAACACAAAACCCTTGCTTAGTAGAAGCTGTTGGGGAGAATTTCAAACCACCTGGACAAAAGTGCAGTAGACCACCCAACATCTACCCTTAAAGTTAACATTGTGGCAGAGCTGGTCAGGTGCAGAGGGAACTACGTGTTCTAAAAAGATGGCACCATGGGAATACTCCTGGCTCCCTTGGCTAATGTATTGTCACAGTGTAGCCCTGAGTAATGTAAACCAACACTCTACCATGCAAGTGTCTTTTCTGCAATAAATCATTCTTAGGTAATAAATGTGATGTAATTGAGTAATGTTGCACTTGCACAGAGGGATGAGTCATTATATTCTTCTGCCAACAGAGGGCAGGACAGCCTGGGAGGGAAATACAAGCCAAGCACATCAAATTCTGCATAATAAGCAGATGAGCTTCAGTAATAACAATTCAGGACAATTGAACCTCACTTCCTTTTCTGAACATTAGCTTTCTGCTAATTTCTACTTTCTGTGATTCTTCTTTTTAAAGAACTCATCCAACTGTCTCTCACATTGGGAAGGCCTTGCTTTGAAATGTTTGGACACCCTGGGGATAGGGATAAATCTCCAGTCTTCACTGGCCATGGTATATCTTGGCTAGAGTCAGTAATGACATGCTCATTCACCAATAAGTGAGGGAACTTGCTGGCTAATCATATATTCAAAAGATCACTTATTGAGCTTTCTCCCGTGCTTCTCACTGTGGTAAACTTCTAATGGGGGCAGAGGGAGTTTTCATCATGAATGTAGCACAGGAAAAAAAACCCTCATTTTCTAAACTGGTCATTGACCCTCAAAATTGACATCCAGTCATAAAAATAAATTGATAGAGATGTCTGGAAACTGCTTTTGTGTGTGTATGCTGGACACTGGAGCCCTTAATGAGGAAGCCCTTCTAGTACATGTGTTCTGTAATACAAAACCTGCTAGCATGAACACGTTAGTGTGGTAGAGAGGAAATAACTAACATTTCTTTGTAATTACTTACCCTGGTACCACAAGAATTCTATCTTGGGTATTTATAGGGTCTTCGTTACCTAATATCAGAATGACTGTCTTTTAATGTATTTAACCTCACAGCACCCCTGTGAGGTAGGGAAATGCTTTATCCCCATTTTACAGATGGGGATCTGAGTCACAGAGAGGCTAAGTGACTTGTCCAAGGTCACACAGTATGTCTGTGGCAGAGCAGGAACTTGAACCTTGTGTCTCCCAAATCCAAAGCTAGTGGCCTACCCACTGGAACATCTGTTACTCTAGCGGGTGTAGTGGATTGCACAGCAAAATCAATAGTCAGGAATATAGGCTACCTCATGTTGTCAATGCCTATTTCCTTTTGTGAGCTGTACATAAGTGAAGGTACACGGCTGCCCATTGGGAAATCTGCTGCTAGGAATGGTTAGTCTTTGTGGTTCCTATTTGTAGTAAAGTGGTCATTACGGGATTTTCTCAGAGCATTATGGGTTGTATGCTTACTTCCTTTTTGGTTGTTGGTGGTTTCCGTCGCTCTGTTTGCAATTAAATCAAGCAGCAAGTTCCCAGCCGGCAGTTCTGTAAATGGACTTGCACTGAGCAGTCTCTTTACAAAACTATTGTTCAGAAGGGAGCTTTTTGGTGTTTTGGTTGCAACAGTTATTGACGCACAATCCCCTCTTTACAGAAAGGCTGTCAGCTCTCTTTGCTTCTCCCATGAGTGCAGGTAACAGGATCTTTTCTTGTGCAGGTGTTGACTAACAGGCATCTATGTGAATGATAGGCTTGTCTATCTAACTAAGCAACTAGATGTCATTTAAGTATAAAAATTTGCTGCTGCTTTCCACTGGGTCTGACAACCAGACAGCCTCTGCTCTGCTCAGAACAGCATGAACAACATGAGACGATAATGTCGTGGAATAACGCAGAGGTGGGCGGATAGCATTTGGGTTAGTGGCCAGCACAACGATACTCATGCCTGCAATAAGCCACTTAAGGTGAAATTACAACTCTATTGAAGTAGGTGGGAGTTAACCGTTGACTTCAGCAGGGCCAAGATTTCACCCATATGATGTTATTACTTCACAGCTAGTGTGTCACAATTTGCTGGGTATTTTTTTCACTTCCATTCTGCAGGGCTGTGATGTAAGTGCAGGAGCTCACAATTGTGCCCACAAGCACCCTCATGCTTTCTTGTAGACTGTTTCTCATTCATAGAGTGCCCTCTCTGAAGTAATCCATAAAGCAACAGGCCTCTTTTTCCTTCCAGTCAGCCCTTAAGACTCATCTCTGCCATGATGCCTATGGTAAGTTTCAAAATAAGTTAAGAAACAGATAGGCCTGCCAGGAGTACGTTGTTGTTCATTACTATTTTGGTGGTAGCACCTACCATGCGCTAGGCATTGCCAGACATTC
>NW_027056913.1:0-4402 GCF_011386835.1 Chrysemys picta bellii
AGAGTCTGAGGGTGAGAGTTTGCTTGCTCTCCCCTGCATCCTCAAGCATTTAGCCATAAAACTGTTCTGCTTTGAAACACCAGTAACCAAATCTGTCCTCAGACCCTGAAGCACAGACTGCTCACTTAAAGAATTAGAATGGAGACATTCCTGTTCCAACACCATTGTCTTCCCAACAAGCTGGCCACACACAGCCACTCGGTTATAGGGCTGCTCAACTTTCTTAACAGCTCTTACTCCATCTGAGACCTTCTCAAAGCTACCCACACTGGATCTTTCGAAAGGAAAGTCAGTGGATCCATTCACAACAGAAAATTTCTGGCTGTTAGGAACTGAAACTTCCTTGATTAAATTACTCTCACACCCTTCATTTGCAGGGAACTGCTTGCACAAATTACCATGAGGATTCCTTTCCCCAGGAGCTTTTTTAAGCAGCAAATCACCCCTCACAGAAATTCTGCCCTTACCCTCTTCACCTAGGGCTTGCTCTAAAGGAACACTTTCCTGAGCAACAACAGACTTTTTCTGGGTCTTACTTACATCCAGGATCTCCTTTGGCCCATCAGGCAGATTTCTACACAATCCCCTTTCAGGCAAACCCATAGACTTCCTAGATGAAAGGTTAGAAACATTTCCCTTTCCTTTGCCACACACAAGTTTAGGAATCCTTTCCTTCTTGCTACAAGTTTCCACACCATCAGTAGGTAACACAACCAAATCACCTGCATGCTCTCCGTGTGCCCCGGCTAGGGTATTACCCTGATTAGACCGTGTTGCTACACCCTTTACCAACCACACACTAGCAATAGGCAAAATACAAGCACCAGAATTGTCTGGTCTCTGGGATTTTGCTAAGACACTAACTGTATGCAACTTAGTTACAGTGCCATTCTCCCCAGCAGACACAGACTTAGGACCATTCCCTTCTTGGGCTTTAGTTGAATTCAGAACCAACTTTGAGACAACTGCACTATTCTCAACCATCACAGGCCGAAAGGCACCTTCTGTCTGCTCCACAGACCAAGAAGAGCTGGAGACACCTTTTTTACCAGACACACAGCTAGGGATTTCATTTCCCTTGTCCCAGCACACAGGGCCGTTCACAGACAACTGCTTGGAGACTGAGGTAGCTTCCTCCATAGGCAAGTCAATACCCCTGACAGACACAGGCACATTTCCTTCACTGTCACTATTCTCCACACAGGAAACAGGTAAGGTATAGGGACATTCATCTTCCACTATCCCTGCCTTCCCAAACTGCTGACTAGACAAAGCCATCAGCTCACAAGGCTGCCCAGGCTCCTCCAAACTTTTCCTGCCTTCCTCTCCTTTGTCCCAGCACACAGGGCTGATTACAGACAAAGACTGGGAGAGTGGGGCAGCTTCCTTACCAGGCACCTTGCCACTCCCAGCAGATAAACTGCTCTTTTTACTACACTGAGCCACTGCCAGCAAATCACAGTTACCCTTTTCAGATTCACTTTTACAAGCTGTACTAGCCACCAAAGCATCACCCATCAAAAATCCACCCTTTCCTTCCTCAGTTAGGGCTTCCACCTGACCATCCTCTTTAGTCTGCTCCAGAGAAACATTTTCCTGCCCAATAAGATTTTGCTGCTCTTGATTCAACTCCAGATTCACTTCTGAGACACTAGACCGACATTCAGAAACTTCATTTACCGACAAATAGCTCTTCTCAGACAAACCTTTGGAGCAATCCTCCCCAGGCAAATCATTGCCCACAATAGACACAGGTTTAAGATCATTCCTGTCCTGTGACTGACCACCTGGACTGAACAAAGCTTTAACATTTTCCCCAATCAAAAGATCCTTAGGCAATAACTTCCTTACACCAGCTATAACCTCATGCTTAGCACCATTCCATTCAAGGTGGATTCTGGCTAAAGGCACACGGACAGTAAACTCATAGAGGACTACAACATTCACACTCTGATTTGGTAAATAATCTTCCTCTTTGACAAGATCTGCTTTAACAAGAGTGATGTTAGAAGCCATAATTTGCCCTACACAGCTTTTACCATTGACTTTTACATTCTCTGTGAATCTTTCATTACCACTCCCATACAGAGCATTGGCACCAGTTATGGAGTCACCCTTTACTGAACACACAGTAAAAGCATTTACATAAAAGGTGGCAGAATTGGGGTACATTTGGTTACACCCAGACAACTGCTCAGAGTTATACAACATACCAACATTGTTATAAACCGGACTTTCAAGAGGATACAATTTCTGCTTTTCTTCCCTTGCTTTTCTGACTTGGAGCTGAAATCTTTGCACTTTTGCCTCAGCTTCTAGTTCCTGCAATCGAATTTCTGCCAGTCTTTGTTCATGTTCAAGTTGAAGTTTACTTGCTGCCTTTTGCTTTTCAATTGCTTCTGCCTTCTGATCACTGGCCATTAACAGATCTCTCAGTTCTTGATTTGTAGCTTTCTTTCTAAAGCTTATCCCCTTTTCTGAACACAAATCTTTCAGGGCTTTTTTGTCAAGGCCCTCATATGCTCTTTGCTCACCCATTGCAACTGCTCTTTAACCAACCAAACTCTCAATCCCAAAATTCAAATTTGGATAGCGTGGGGTTCTGATCCAAAGCTTAATTGACCTGGTTCTGTGGATCCAAGCACGACTACGCCACTGTGACAATGCGGTTCTGGCGGAACCCAACTGAGAGTGCCAACTCAGGACAAATTGCTCAAATAGGGCAGTTACAGCCCAAGGCTGGGGTTTTTTCCACCTCTAAGGCAAACCAAACCAGCCAGACTAAGAGGACTTCAGTCTCACCCCACTGGCTAACTGCAAGTCTCACAAGCAATCTCCTTAGACACTCCAGTTTCCCAGTATTACCACCAGTACCACTCGTTATGGGGACAAATGGTTATGAAAACCAATACCCCAGTAAAAGAAAAAGGTTCTCCTGATCCCAAAGGACCAAGCCCCAGACCCAGGTCAATATACAAATCAGATCTTACCCACAAATCACGCTGTTGCCAATCCTTTAGAATCTAAAATCTAAAGGTTTATTCATAAAAGGAAAAAGATAGAGATGAGAGTTAGAATTGGTTAAATGGAATCAATTACATACAGTAATGGCAAAGTTCTTGGTTCAGGCTTGCAGCAGCGATGGAATAAACTGCAGGTTCAAATCAAGTCTCTGGAATACATCCCCCGCTGGGATGGGTCCTCAGTCCTTTGTTCAAAGCTTCAGCTTGTAGCAAAGTTCCTCCAGAGGTATGAAGCAGGATTGAAGACCAGATGGAGATGAGGCATCAGCCTTATATAGTCTTTTCCAGGTGTAAGAACCTCTTTGTTCTTACTGTGGAAAGTTACAGCAACATGGAGTCTGGAGTCACATGGGCCAGTCCCTGCATACTTTGCTGAGTTACAAGGCGTATCTGCCTTCTCTCAATGGGTCCATTGTATAGCTGATGGTCCTTAATGGGCCATCAAACAGGCTAGGCAGAGCTAACACCAGTTTGTCTGGGATGTCACCCAGCAGCATAGCATAAGTTTGAAATACAGACAGTATAGAGCCAATATTCATAACTTCAACTACAAAAGTGATACACACATATAGACAGCATAATCATAACCAGTAAACCATAACCTTGTCTTAGACACCCCATTTGACCCCCTTTATACAAGATTTGCGTGCCACTACAGGACCTTGGTTGCAACAATGATCTATATGGTCCCAGATTATATCAATAACGTCACAGGGGTCTCCGGATCCCCGAATGGGAGAATCAGTTCCATCCCGGTTCCTCCTCCTTGTGACAGCGCAGAACGGGGGTTCCCGAACACTCCCCTCCCCCAGCTCCCAGCCCACGCGGGCGACTCTTTGCGCCTGCCCAAGCTGCTCTGCTGAGTGCCTTGGCCATAGGATGTAAAATGGCCCCTTCTCTGCTTACCGTCCCACCGCGGCAACAACACAGAAACTGCTTTCATAGCACCACCCTACCCGCCCCCCCTCCCCCGCCCGCCCAACTGAGTCTCAGGCCTTGCTAGCCACTCAGTGCCATCGCAGCCCCAGGACACAATTCTGCTGGAGTATCGGCCCAGGGGGAGGCAGTGACTCCTAGAAGCAGGGAGAGCAGCAGCACCAGAGATCAGGGAGGTCTGGCAATGCCAGTGGCTGGCTGGGGTCTGACAGCCCAGGCACCCAGAGCAGATTGTCAAAGGCCAAACCCCTCTCACCAACAGTTCTGTAGCTCCCCCTTGCTTTTGGTCTGTCTTAGGCACCATCCTGGCCCTCATCCCCGTGGCATCAGAGCACTGCCCAACCTCGATTGCATTTATTCTAAGCGCCCCCTGCAGGGCACGGCCTGGCTGCTACCTCCACTGAACAGACAGGGAACCGCAGCACAGAAGGAATAAGGGATTT
>NW_027056914.1:0-4397 GCF_011386835.1 Chrysemys picta bellii
AAATCCCAGTGACTTCTAGTGGGATTTAGGCACTTGTGAAACTCTCTCCTGGTCTCATGTCCAGCGGTTTCTGTCCCCTGCAGGGTTCCAGTCCAGCTCTCTCCTGCTTCTGTCTGCGCTGTCCATGATGGCGCTCCTTTGCGTAGCCCCCGTGCAGGGCAACGGGGCCCTGGCCCACAAGAAGGTCGAGAGGGGTGAGTAGAGAACCCGTCGGAGAGCTTCTATCATCTGCCATATCCGAGATCAGGGCATCGTGGGCCTGATTCTGCTCCTCTCCCCCATGCCGGGGTCACCCCTAGATCCACTTACCCACTGAATGCACCTTCCCGCCCCCCCGCCAGCACTGGGCCCAAAGAAACGCTGAGTTCTCCAAAGGGATCGCAAGGCCGGCCTGCGCTAGTGAGCCCACTACTCCCATTCGCAGGCCTCCAGCACCTGGGAATGGGCCAGCCGGGGTGGAGGAGGTGCTGCTCGACTGCCTGTTTGCTTTACACAGCTTCGTTATCCCTTTCTCCGGTAACGGCTGCCAAGCCGCCAGCAGTGACTGAAGAGCGCTGGTGCCAACCGCAGGGCAGCGTGTGAGAACCAGGCACCCCCTCCAAATTGGCTGGGAGTTCTACCCTTCCATCTCACCAACTCCTATACTAGGGCTAGCCCCGGTTAACAGCTGGGGATCTCTCGCTCATGCCTAGAAGCCTTGCCCCCAGAGTCCAGGCAGCAGGGAGAGCCAGTTCCTCCTTGTCAGCGGTTTTCATTCCCTTCTCCCCACACCTCCAGCAGCTCTGGGAGCTGCTCAGGGGCTTGCCCAGGCAGGCCAGGGGCCGAGCCAGCTCCAGAGGTGGCCCTGAGCCCCTGCCCCTGCAGTGCTCAGCAGCTCCTCCCCCTCGGCTCAGCTATGGGGGAGGGGCACACAGGGGGATTGTCTGGGGGGTAGGGGAGCTGGGGGGCTCAGGCTCGAGGGAGGACCCTGGGGAGGGGAGGGGCAGTATAACCACAGTGCTCTCATTCTACCAGGATAGTTCGGGACAATTTCCGCCCCAAAGACAAGCCCCTCGATAGGATGTCTGGAATTTTCAAAGGCACCACAGGGAGTTGGGTGCCTAAATCCCACTGAATTCCAATCACAGTCGGGTGTCAAACTCCCTTAGGCTCTTTGAAAACTCCCATTTAAATTGTCACTGATGGGTTTCATAATTGACATTCGCTGAGATGGATCTGGCAGCGTCTCCCCCACCCTCGCCAAACAATTTCTTCAGCAGTACGGACTCAGGAAGGATACAGAGCCTTGGTTTATACTTGATTCATCTCTTCAAGGTTTCTTCAAAACCAGCAGAGCAAGAAACTATTCTTATTTTATTTTATTGATAAAATGAAAGTGTAAGATCTGGAGCCGGATTCTGTGGCCAGGAATGGCCGGGGCGGATTCTGTGGCTGTAGTATTGTGAAATACACAGGACCTGCCTCTAAAACCCAGCCTCCAGTTACCCCAGGCTGATTTGATCGAGCTAGCTAGCGCTCACTCCCCCACCCCCACCTGCCCCCTTAACCTGATGTTCGTGGCATTTCAGGGTTCCCCAAAGACTGCAGCAACATTCCCAGGGACAGTCCCAGCGGGGTCCATGTCATCCAGCCGGCAGGCTCTCCCCCTCGAGTGGTGTGGTGTGACATGGACACCGAAGGCAAAGGCTGGACCGTTGTCCAGAGAAATTCTTACAACACAGAGATCACCTGGAGTCCTGGAGCACCTACAAGTACGGCTTTGGGAACGTGCAGCAGGATTACTGGCTGGGCAACGAGTACCTGTCCCTGCTCACGCGGCAGAACACCTACAAGGTCCGCTTTGTGGTGGAGGACAAATCCAACAACACCCGTTACGCAGAGTACGACATCTTCCGTGTCAAGGATGAGCCGAGCGGGTACCCGCTGAGGCTGGGCAGGTACTCTGGGGACGGCGAGGACTATCTCACCACCTACCACTCCGGCCTGGGGGGCATACACGACAACATGAAGTTCAGCACGACTGACAAGGATCAGGACCAGGCCAGTGGGAATTGCGCAAGTAGCTATGGAGGCTGGTGGTACGACAAGTGTCAGAACGTCCTGCTCAATGGGAAAGGCTACATCTACTGGGCAGTGTTCTGTAAGAGTGGGGAGTGCAAGTCTTCCCTCATCCTGGTTAAGCCAACAGACGTGTGCTGGGTCCGGCAGGAGGAGCCCATCCTCCTTGGGAGCCGGCGCCGCTGAGAAGGGGAGACAATATTAGATCAGACACGGCGCGCCATCCCCCACCTAATCAGTGCAGTCCCTGCAATGCCTCCACTCTGCTCACCCCCTTCCCTGTTGGCTTCTGCACGGTAAATCCCCTGGAATAAATGCTGAGAGCCGACCCCGCCGGTGCGTTCGAATGACACGAAGAGTGTGATTGGTGTGTATAACTGGACCCCCGCTTCCACTCTGCCTCGCTGGAAGCCATGTCACTCACTACGACTTTAGACCCACATTAACCTCTGCTTCTCCCAGCCCTGCCACTGCCCCTTGGCATTAGTGATCAATGAATCATGACACTGGATTTCTAGCAACTGTCATTGAGCATTTAAATGGGGGATGACTCAAAGCCAGGACTTTACATCTGAATCCTGCATGTATTAGCAGTGGTGAGTTTGGGTTCAAAAACCTGCCCTCTGTGTTTTTAATAAATATGGTTATTACATGAGAAAACATTGCAACAGTAATTAGTTGCTGATAAACCACTGAGATTAGATAGACGTGCAACGAAACCACACAATAAAGATATTGGTGTCCCTCTTCAACCCAAGGGGCTAGTCAAAGTTTGGGGCCCTGGGGATGTTCCAGTGGGGAGCAGAAATTGGCAGTGGAGTTTGGTAATTTTTTGATGTCTTGTTTATTGACAAGGAACATACAGAGTCTTGCTTCTCCAAACACAGCAGGAACCAACAGCAGGGATTAGCCTCCCTGCTCTCAGCTCCAAGCCTCTTTAGCCAGCACCTGGCCCAAAAGCTCTCTATGCTCCTCCCAAGATCACACCATGCTCACAGGCTCTGCTCGGCTTTCCTGCTCTGCCTCCGTATCCTGGCTGCACTGCCCGGCTTGTCTCTGTCACACACGCACCAGCTCAGAACGATACTCGGTGGCATCCTCTGCCCACCTGGGGCTAGTTTCTGGGCACACGCCATCATGACTTGTTCTACACGAGGCCCCCTTACCTGTTGCTTCCAGCTGTCTTAAATGAAGAGTGCATCCTCACAGCTGTGTCAATGAGATTTTAACTCCACCCATAACATGGTATAATCCAGCTCCTAGCAGTGTATTTATCTGTCAGGCTGACGTCCTCTGAGCATCTCTGAGCATTTCCTGCCTGTTTGGCTTCAGTCTTCACTTCAATCAAAGTTCATTGTGACCAGTTGCTGAACACCATTAATGCTAACAGCCAGGGGCAGGAGCACCCCCTCTCCCCCCCCCCCCGAACAGGGAAAGAACAGGCTAAAGAACAAGTCAGCTGGGCCTGATGAAGTTCACCCTCGGGCAGGGCTCCCAAATCGTGGGCTGTAGCCCAAAGATGGGCCATGACGTAGTCCTGGCTGGTCCACTGGCAGGGGTGAAGATGGGGGGGAATGTGAAGGGGCATTGCCCCCCCCCAAACTGCATCTTTCCAGTCCCCTTCTGACCATGGCCCTTCAGTGCATCCCCAGGACACAAGGCCCTGTCTAATTGGCCTTCCTGACAGAGCCTGCGTGGAGAGCGTGCGTAGGGGGGAGTTTGGGGGGCAGGTTTGGAAAGAGGGATGTTTTCAGGGGGAGGGAAGCTGGGAGCCGCTGAGGTGCAGCTGGAAGGTTTCCTCCTCCCTCCTCAGCATCTGGGGTGCAGACGGGGGGAGGGGGTTGCTATTTTGCAGTTGGGAGTATCAGGGACCCCGCCCCCCCCCGTGCACTAAGCTGTCCCCTCCATCTTGGTTGCTGGTGGTGAGGTGGGGGTGTGCTGTTTTGCAGTGGGGGAGCGGGGGATCCCCCTGCCCAGGGCATTGACCTCTCCCCTTCCCGCCTCCCATCTCCGCTGTCCGTGCTGGGAGCCACCCCCACCCCCCACTCTGCCCATTGCAGGCTGCACTTGGTGCCCTCCCCAGCCAGCCATCCCTCGCCAGGCTGGAGCATGATGCTGCAAGCGGGGACATCCTCAGCCTGTCCCGGGCAACCAGCTCGCTTAGCCGTTTTGCTGACTGGGGGCTCCCTGCCAAACCCAGAGTTCCCCTGCACCATTCCCCCCAACTTGGGGTCCCACCCACACCCCAACTCCCCCCTGAACATGGCTACCCCTCCCCTTCCAAAACAACCTCAACTCTTCATACGCCACAGCCCACCCCCGCCCCTCCCCATAAGCCA
>NW_027056915.1:0-4397 GCF_011386835.1 Chrysemys picta bellii
TCGTGCCCCCTGGGGGGCTCTGAGGGGGGGAGCGAGGAGTAATATCAGGGCTCCCTGCATCCAAGTCACCTTCCTCCCCTGGGCTGGGTACGGGGAGGGCAGAGAGCAGCAGCTCCTGATGCCCCACAGCACAGCCCAGATGGGGAAAGTGACCTGGATGCAGGGGGCCCTGGCACTGTTCCTTGCTCTGCCCCCTCCCACACAGCCCCCTAGGGGGGCATGGAAGAATGTAGGGGGCACAAGCAGTATCTGTGCATTGCGGCTCCACCACCTTCCTCTGCCAGGAGGAAGCAGGAGAAATCTGGTGCCCCTCACACGGTGCCTCTGGGAGTTTGCTGCGCTCTCGTGCTGGCTGGCAGCGAGCTCCTCTGACAGTGCCCTGGGCAGTCTCCCAGGCAGCCCACCCCTAAGGCCAGACGTGAGCAGGTCCAAGCCCAGCACGGCCAGCGTGCTCGGCCCCAGCAGAACAGAAGCTCTCACAGCAGACGGCCTATCTGCAGTGTAGCCAGGGCCTAGCCAAGTTCAGTGACCAGGCCAAAGCTTGGGCTCCCGTCAGCCTCATGGGAGGAGCCACTTCTCATCTCTCAAAAGCCTGTCCAAAGATGCCTGTGAGATCCTCCCAGACCACTGCAGAATGCTGCAGGCTCCCCTCACTCCTGTTGCTGCCACATCCACTCTGTCTGGGTTCAAATCAATGCAACTTTGCCTTGCAGATGTGTTCCTCCCAAGGACCTCTCCCTGCCAGCTGGCTCTGTCGGTGACCCTGGCTGGTGTGGTTTTTCTCACCCTCTTGGCCAGTTACTGCTTCTGGAAGCAGCACAGAGCGAAAGGTAGGGTGGCCGAGGGGAAGGGGTGCTGTGGAACCGGAGCGAGGGTCTCCTGAATTCAGAGAAGGTTGTCGGGGGGCTTCCGTCCCGTGCCAGGAAGAGAGATTTGGGTGACGTCAGTGAGAGGGCCGGCGGGAGAGGGAGTGAGCAATGGCAGAGAGGAGCTGAACTCACCCTGGGGTGGGGATCCTGGATGAGCCACGACTCTGGGTGTGACCTGAGAAGCGCCAGATGTAGAGTCACTCCTTTGGGTCTCACTGTAGAATAGAAAGAACCTGACCCTAGGTGCTCAGTGAGTGTCGGGATCACTCCGTCTGAAGCAGGAACGAGACCCGGAAAACTGGGCATGAATCTGTATAGTCACTTGTATCACACTCGCACCTGTGAGCACCCCACACACCTATGGGGAGACAGTCCTGGCCCCAATGAGTTTATAATCTAATTAGGGCAGGCACATGAAGAGCAGGGGGAAACTGAGGCACAAAGCAGGGAAAGGACTTGCCCAAGGATACCCTGCAAGTCAGTGGCAGAGCTGGGAATAGAGACCAAGTCTCCCGAGACCCAGCTCCGCAGCTCATCCATTGCCCAAGCTACCTGCTAACGTCCGTGTATCGAACAGGCCTGCTTGCAGGCAACGAGGAGCAGGAGCTATTCATCAAGGTCCCTCCCACATCCAGCAAGACTTATGGGGTTCCCTGGGGATTGGTGAGGCTAGTTAGACTGAAAGGGCACTGACAGCATGTAGGGCTATGGGGGATGGCACCGTCCACCCCCTTAATCTTAGTCCTTGTCTACATCCAAACACGGTGTCGCTGTGACCCCACCAGGATATGGAAAGAAAGCAGCACAGGTTGCTGGTGTGGATGCAGTTATAGCGGGATGAAGGCGCTTACCCCAGTAGAGCTACTGCCATTGGGGAGGGGGAGACGCTATAATGGTATGAGGCACCTTTGTCCCAGTGTAATTGCATCCACACTAGGGGGTTGTACCACTATAACTATCTGGGTAAAACATCACCCCCCGTAACCGCCATAGCTACAAATGCTATCCGTGCACCGGGCCTTAGGAATTACAGCCCAGTGACATTCATGAACAGGAGTGAGATCCCTGTAAACGTGACCCCTCTAGACACTCAGCAAGCTGAACTGAAGAAACAGATACGTGAGTGTCTATTGTTACTACTATCGTTATTATTAATAACAAATTAAAAAACAGGCTTGTGGATGTGACCCACTGGTGAGTGTGTTACAGGCCCGCCTGTGAGCCAATTCGCAGAGCCAGGCTCTCTGGCTGGGGCTGTAACAGCTCCTCTCCTCTGTGGAACGGGACAGGGGGAACCTGTGACCCATGCACCAGTCGATTATGTACTTTCTCTGTCCCAATCAATACGAACACTGGATAAGCCCCCATGAATGTGATAACTGCCCTTCTGGCCAACACCCTGGGGACTGAAGTGGGAACTTCCGTGTCTGAGTTCCTGCTGATGAGTGTTACGCCCCCAGCACATACGCAGAGAAGTTAGCTGCACGCTTCCAGCAAGTGCATGTGTGCTTGTCACGTAACATGACATAATTGCCTGGAATCCAGAATCCCGACATGGTTGTAGTAAGTTAGATGGAACAAACAGTTAAAGACGACAACACAACATGTCACTGTCCAATATTAAACAGAGTTAGACACCTTGGGGATTTGGTATCCAGAGACCTCAGCCTGCTTTGTACCATGGCAAACACACCATTACAAATCTTTTAACCTCTCATTAAAAATACAGAAAAGAAGGAAAAACAGGTAAAGCATTTGAAATGTAAAGTCTTGCACAAGACTTTTGTTTTAATGACATCCCCTGTCCCCTTTGCCTTCAGTGAAAGAGTTTAGAAGGAACCTGCCCCTCCCCAGACCCCGACCATGGCTGAGAGTCTCTTAGACGGTGTTAAAGATGGGAATAAGTGTCCTTTTTGGAGAAAGGAGAAGACGTTAGTAGAGAAGTAGAAGTTTGAACTGGGCAATGACCCATGGCTTGGCTAGGCTATGCCTACCATGAGGAGAGGCAGAGGCAAACCAGCACCATGGAGTTAATCTTATATTTTAAACTTAATGAAGAAAAACCCCCCAAATTTGGCAGGAACAATACTATACTAGAAAGTGTGGAGTGATGATAGACTAGACAGTAACATCAAATACTCACTTAGGAAAATATTAAACTGTAAATCATCATTCACAATAAAAGAAGTTTTTGATTAATATGGGGTGTGACCCCGGGAGGGAGTCAGTTCCTTCTCTCCCTGGCTGCAGAGTTGTCACCCCAGTTGTCCCACCTTTGCCTCTGTCCAGCGTGTGATGCTCCTTTCTTTTGATGCTGGCACCTCTTCCCAACAGAGAGAAAGAAGAGTAGCAAAGAGAGAAAATGCAGCTTCTGTTCTGGTGCTGACTCTCGCTGGCAGCCTCACTGCGGAGAAATGCAACCCAGCCCATAGTTTGATTAGCCACTCTGGAAAAATCACACCAGCGTTGGGCTGTTTGGGGCATAGCTTTTATCTGCCTCTCTGGTCGCAGGATCACAGCAGTGCTGCAAAATACGTTTTTTTTAGCCAGCTAAGCCAGATTCTTCTTATAAAGAAAAAGGAGAGCAACAGGGAAGAGAAGGAAAAAGACACATTGGCTGGGGCAGACATCACATTGCCGGTGGTATTCAGGAGTCAGCCAGAGCTGGTGGAAGTGGCATTGCCTTCTGGGTCCCTCTCTCTGGCCTGGTCTGGTCAGGGCATCTCTCAGGATTAGGCTGAAGAAGACCTGGGGTTCCAGGGGAGGGAGGAGTGGCAGCCATGACAGCAAAGCTCACTCCTCCCCGTTCTTTCAGTCAGACGGAATAGCAGTACCCTGCGTCTGTTCAAACGTATTCCCGCCAAAATCTTTTTGAAGAACCCAAAATGGAGTATGGGGTGGAATAGTCCGTCCGCTCATTCTTTTGTCCACCAATTAGGCCTAATTTCTGACAAATTTTGTTTCATTGATTTCTGATCCCATATTTCTCTTGTTTACCAGGCATGATCTTAACACAGTCTTTGAGTTATAGCAGGAGGGATTTTTGTTTGGATTAATTCAGTCTCACTCCCCTTTTCCCCTCCACATTCACTGTTATACGTTATTGTGACATTTTGTGAGCTTTCACTCCTGTCTCACAGTTGAGCTCATAATTAGGGTAAATTTGCAGACCCAATTACTACAACACCAAAAACAGAGAGACCCCATATCTGAGGTCAGGGAGGACTTTTCTCCTCTATCAGATTGGCAGAGACCCTGTTTTTTTCTTTTTTGTTTGCTTTCCTCTGCAGCATGGGGCATGGATCCCTTGCAGGTTTAAACTAGTGTAAATGGTGGAGTCTCTGTGACCTGCAATCTTTAAAATCATGATTTGAGGATGTCAGTAACTCAGCCAGCGGTTCTGGGTCTATTACAGGAGTGGGTGGGTGAGGTTCCGTGGCCTGCATTGTGCAGGAGGTCAGACTAGATGATCATGATGGTCCCTTCTGGCCGTAAAGTCTGTGAGTTGAAGGCAGAGGAGCACAACTC
>NW_027056916.1:0-4397 GCF_011386835.1 Chrysemys picta bellii
TAGGTTTTCTTTAGCAAGGGCTAAAGAGTGTCGGAGGGTGCTTTGTAGGTTGCTTACAAAGTTTAGAATGTTAGTTCCTGGAGAAGGCGTAAGCCCCTCCCATTGCTGTTTCACCAACTGTAATGGCCCCTTAACCTCGCGGCCATACACAAGTTCAAATGGTGAAAACCCTAAAGTGGGATGTGGTACAGCCCTGTAGGCGAAAAGCAACTGCTGCAACACTAGGTCCCAATTATTGGAGTGTTCATTTATGAATTTACATATTATGGCCCCCAAAGTTTTATTAAACCTCTCCACCAGGCCATTGGTTTTATGGTGGCAAGGGGTGGCAACCAAGTGATTCACCCCATGAGCTTCCCACAGGTTTTTCATGGTCCCTGCCAGGAAATTAGTTCCCGAATCTGCAAGGATGTTGGAGGGCCAATCTACCCCGGCAAAAATGTCTGTTAATGCCTGGCACACACTTTTAGCCCTGGTGTTGCTTAAGGGTACTGCTTCCGGCCATCGGGTAACAAAATCCATGAAAGTCAGTACGTACTGCTTTCCTTTGGGTGTCTTTTTGGGAAAAGGACCCAGAATATTCATAGCTACGTGCTGAAATGGGACCTTAATTATGGGTAGTGGCTGGAGAGGGGCTTTAACCTGGTCTTGGGGCTTTTCCACTCGTTGGTACACCTCACAAGACCGGACATAATTAGCAACGTCCTTGCCCATTCCCTCCCAGTGGAAGGACTTCCCCAACCGGTCCTTGGTTCTGTTCACCCCAGAATGGCCACTGGGATGATCGTGGGCTAAGCTCAAGAGCTTTACCCGATACTTAGTGGGAACTACCAACTGTCTTTGAGGATGCCAGTTTTTCTGGTGCCCACCAGAAAGAGTCTCCTTGTATAAAAGTCCTTGTTCTATAACAAACCGGGATCGGTTAGAAGAGCTGAGAGGCGGTGGGGTGCTCCACGCCGCCGCCCAAACTTTCTGAAGGCTGTTATCTGCTTCCTGCTCGGCCTGGAACTGTTTCCTTGATGCTGGAGACATCAGTTCCTCCTTGGATTGTGGACTGGGGCTTGGTCCCTCTGGAAGTGATGCAGGTGCTGGGGCTGTTTCCATTGACTGTGATCCGCTGTCCACTGGTGCACTATGTGGTATCTCAGGCTCTGGCTGAGCCTCTTGGGTAGGGTTATCTGCTGCTTCCGCCAGGTCAGGCTCGCTGGTGCCCTCTGGCGTTGGAGTTGTAGACGGGTTTGCAAGCGCTGGACTCAGTGCTGGCAATGGTCCTGGTGCTGGTTGCGTTGCCAGTTCCGGTTCTGGGACTGGCTTTGGCTGGGTCTCTGGGATTGGATTCACTACGGCTGTTGCAGTCGTTGGCAGGGGATCCGGTTCCACCACCTTTGTCTGGGTCTCTGGTAACACAGCCGGGGCCCTGGTGGACGTCTCAGGAACAGGGATGGGGGTGAAAGCTTGCTTAGCCTTTGCTACTTCCAGTTCATGCTTCCTTTCTTTTTCTCTCTCCTCCATCTCTTTTTTTTTTCAGCTCCATTTCTTTTTCTTTCAACTTCATCTCTCTCTTGTGGGCCTCCTCTTTGGCTTTTTCTTCTCTTTTTCTCTGCTGTGTCTTGAGTTTTGTTAATTGAAGCAGTCTCTGATGTTTTCTTTCATTTTCTTCTGCTTTTAGTTTGGCCAGTTCTATTTTTTTAGCTACTTCTTTGGTAGTCATTTTCCTGTTTTCTTGTGCTGGGTCACCCCCTCTGCAGTTGACTGAAACTGGGAAGCTCTCAGCTCTGGCTGCTGCTGAGTTAAGAGAGACTTTCTAACTAGCTACTCCCGAGGATGTAAAAAGAAAAAAAAACCAATTCAGCTTGTAAATTCCTTTTACCCTGTCGTTTGCTCATTTGAACACTTCTCTTAACAAAGGACCTTGTTAAAAAAACTTAACACCTCTGCCTTCAGGCAAGGAGAGATAAGATATGCATCTATCTCCAGCTCTGCTTTTCAAGCAGCTAGAAGGAAAAAAAAATCTCACTGGCTTTGGGTTTAAAATGATCCCACCGCTACCACCATGTCAAGGCTGTATCCCCACTTTGAACTTTAGGGTACAAATGGGGCCTGCATGAAAACTTCTAAGCTTAACTACCAGCTTAGCTCTGGTCCGCTGCCACCGTCCCAAGGCTAATTTCCTTCCCTGGGTAGCCTTGAGAGACCTTCACCAATTCCCTGGTGAATACAGATCCAAACCCCTTGGATCTTAAAACAAGGAGAAATTAACCATTCCCCCTTCTTTCTCCCACCAACTCCTGGTGAATACAGATCCAACCCCCTTGGATCTAAAACAAGGAAAAAATCGATCAGGTTCTTAAAAAGAAGGTTTTTAATTAAAGAAAAAGGTAAAAATCATCTCTGTAAAAACAGTATGGAAATAACCATACAGGGTAATCAAACTTAAAGAGCTCAGAGGACTCCCCTCTAGTTTTAGGTTCAAAGTACAGCAAACAAAGATAAACACTCTAGTAAAAGGTACATTTACATGTTGAGAAAACAAAGGAAAACTAACACGCCTTGCCTGGCTATTTACTTAGAAGTTAGAAATAGGAGAGACTTGTTTAGAAAGATGTGGAGAACCTGGATTGATGTCTGGTCCCCCTCAGTCCCGAGAGCGAACGCACAACCAAAACAAAGAACACAAACAAAAGCCTCCCTCCCCGCCCCCCCAAGATTTGAAATTATCTTGTCCCCTTATTGGTCCTTTAGGTCAGATGCCAGCCAGGTTACCTGAGCTTCTTAACCCTTTACAGGGAAAAGATTTTGGAGTCTCTGGCCAGAAGGGATTTTATAGTACTGTACACAGGACAGCTGTTACCCTTCCCTTTATAGTTATGACATAGGTTCTCATTCCCTTGCAGCAGGAGGACGTCACGGCCAAAGCGATGCACCTGCTCCGCATCATCCGGCACTTGCGCCAGGTGCCTGAGACACCGCAGGGGCTGTTCCTCTGAGGCCTTAGCAACTCCCACTCCCTGCTGCAGGTACTGCTCTGGCTCCCTGTAAATGGCGAGCTAGTGGAAGGGGAAATGGAGCCCCCTGGCACTCACTAAAAGGGAAAGTGTTGGATTCTCCATCTCTTGATGTCATTTAATCAAGACAAGATGCCTTTCTGGAATGTGTGTGCCCAAAAAGTAACTATTGTACTATACAGGAAGCCTATGATATGCAGGGGCTTAGATTAGATGCTCTAAAGGTCTCTTCTGCCCATCAAGTCTACTAATTTTGGAAACACTGAGTGTAGCATTGGGAGCAGCCTCTGATGTTTTACTGTTTGGCTGGCTTGCTTCGTAGAATGAAGACGCATGGAGTGGGGTGATCCCCAGAGAGTAGCTCAAACCTTCAAAGTGTCAGGCCAGCAGCAGGACATTAGCACTTCAGGGGATGGTTGGGTGTGACAGTGACTTCACAACGGACTTTTGCAGGAGCTCAGCCTATTGGTCAAAGTTGTTAGGGAGGTGGTGACCTCAGAGAGAGATGCTGACATCAGCCAGGCATGACAGGAGCACAGGGCCAGGGAAACCTCAGAGACACCTGTGGCTTTGGTTCAGCAAGTCTCCTTCTCGAGGTCTCTCTTTGAGGACTGAGAGAGTATTAGGGCTGACGTATGTGAGTGCGAGCAGGAGCCTCTTTCGAGATTTCTCCTTTCTCTTTACTGATTTTACTAGAAAACAGACGTCCCTGTTAAGAAGGTAAGAGCCTCGGAGAGGTTTGGAACCTGCTCAGTCTGATCCATCTGGTGCCAGCTGAATTCTCGGCATGGAAAACAGTAGTTTAAGGTGGCAGAATTTTCTTTCCTCCCTGGAATTTTGTCCCGTGGAATCAGTGGGGAGACTAGGGTTTGTCCTTTTCGTTTTACCTTTTCCTCCATCCCTCCTTCCTTTCTCTTCATCTCTTACTTCTTTTGTCCTTTTTCTTGTTCCCCTCCCACCTCCAGGAGTGGTGTGTGTGTTGCTGGGGGTGCTCTTCACCTCCCCTTGTGGGAAGTTGATCCAAAACTGTCGGGTTCAAATAGTGCTTGGACTCCACTGACACTAGATGCTGCCATCCTGTGGCTTAGCATTAGTGTCTGGGATAACTTGGGGCAAGATCTCAACTTCCCCGCAACCCACTTCACTGCTGGCAGAATCCCTCCTGCCCCCCCTGCTAGGGCCGCCTCCCTGCGCAACCTGGGTTGGGGTGGAGAAGAGGGTTCTGATAACTTGAGCTGTGGTTTGGAGGTAGAACAGCTGTCAAGGGTACTGAGGGGGAGGTAGCAGGAGCTCACCCTACAAGGTGGTGGGTTGGCACTGGAGGTTACTAGAAAGGACAAGAAGACTCCATTCTGGGGTTCAGGAGGTGAATTCATCCCTCAGTGGTGGGCA
>NW_027056917.1:0-4396 GCF_011386835.1 Chrysemys picta bellii
CCCCCAACTCCGCCCCTTCCCCGCCCCTCCCCTGCCCCAACCCCGCCCCCTCCTCCCTCCCACTCCCAGCCACGGGGAAAGGGCTGCCCCGAGCGCTACCGCCTTCACGGTTTGCTGGGCAGCCCCCAGACCCTGCGCCCCCAGCCGGCGCTTCCCCAGAGCACCTGGATCCCGGGAGGGGAAGCGCCCAGCTGGGGGCGCAGGGTCCGGGGGCTGCCCGGCAAACTGTGAAGCCGGTAGCGCTTGGGCTTCGGGCAGCCCCCCTTGCCTCCGGACCCTGCACCCCCAGCCGGGCACTTCCCCTCCCGGGCTCTGGCGGCGCAGGGTCCGGAGGTATGGGGGTTGCCCAAAGCCCGTAGCGCTCGGCTCTTAAACAGAGCCGAAGAGTCGGGGAGGAGCAGAGCCGTCACGGCTGGAGGCTCTGCTTCTCCCCTGACTCTTCGGCTCTGTTTAAGAGCCGAGCTGCCCGAGCGCTACCGGCTTCGGGCAGCCCCCCTTGCCCTCCGGACCCTGCGCCCCCAGCCGGGGCACTTCCCCTCCCGGGCTCCGGCGGCGCAGGGTCCGGAGGTATGGGGGCTGCCCAAAGCCCGTAGCGCTTGGCTCCGAAGAGTCGGGGAGGAGCAGAGCCGCCGCGGCTGGAGGCTCTGCTCCTCCCCGACTCTTCGGCTCTGTTTAAGAGCCGAGCTGCCCCAGCGCTACCGGCTTCGGGCAGCCCCCATGCCTCCAGACCCTGCGCCGCCAGAGCCCGGGAGAAGAAGTGCCTGGCTGGGGGCGCAGGGTCCGGAGGCAAGGGGGCTGCCCGAAGCCCAAGCGCTACCAGCTCCACGGTTTGCCGGGCAGCCTCCAGACCCTGCGCTCCCAGCTGGGGGTCCGGAGGCAAGGGGGCTGCCTGAAGCCCATAGCGCTCGGGTAGCTCGGCTCTTAAACAGAGCCGAAGAGTTGGGGAGGAGCAGAGCCCGCCATTTTCCCGGACACGTTCGGCTTTTTGGCAATTCCCCCCGGACGGGGGTTTGAGTGCCGAAAAGCCGGACACGTCTGGGAAAAAGAGGACGTATGGTAACCCTACCCAGACCCAGCTCCTACAGCCAATCCAGCAGCAATCCCTCATGGACCCAACCTACTGCTCGGGGGCAAACACCACTGCTGGCCAGAGAGATGAACAGCCCCCACAAATGACATCATCATCTCCCTTGAATCCACAGCTAGTCAGGAAACCCTTTTTCTTGTTTTTTTTTTAAAACAAACCCACACCCAGCTAATGGGAAGTCCCTGCCTGGAACCAGGGGGGCTGTGACCAGAGCCCTCACCAAACCAGACACTGGTCTCACAGACAGTGACAGCTGCTCCACTCCCAGCTGGACAGGTCTTGCCTGGCATCAACAACGCTTGCGCTCTCGCTCGCTTTCCATCTCACCACCGAGACGGAGTCTGTCCCCCACCCCCACCACACACTTCTTTTCCCTGGGTGCCAAACACAACACAAGAAGGAAAAACCAAAAGTTATCATCACAATCTGCCGTGATGGGCCAGGCTCTCCTTCTCGCATCTCCCACACCCCAGGGCTCTACCCTGAACCCCCTTCCAATGGTGTTGTCAGAGCTACAATTAGAAAGCACCCCACTGCACCTGCACCCAACATAGTCACTCTGCACAGGAGACTCTTGTCCCTTCCACTAGTCTTAACCCCACAAAGCCCCAGGCCCAGCTAGGATGCACCTTATTGTTCTTTAGCACTGGGGCTCTTGTCCTCTCCTTCCTATCCCTCTTGGACTCCATCTGTGAGAGAGGACTGGGAAGTGTTACAGACACAGAGACCCTCCCCCAGCTCTCTCTGCGCCCTGGGCTCACACCTGTTGTCTCCCGAGTCCTTGGCGCTGTCCAGCATGTCTCCCTCCACAGAAGTCACCTGGTGTCATCTTAGACTCCATCTTCATATTGCTCTTCTCCTTCCCAGAACTCCGGCTCTGCTCCTCAGACCTGTCTTTCCTCAGCTCTGCAGGCAGAGGGGAAGGGGCATCATGGGAACACACACACCCCATTCCAGACACCACATGGCATCCACAGGGCTACCAAGCCATGTCACCTTGTGCCAGAAACCACACCCCACCCCCAAGGGAGCAAAATGCCTTTGTGAGCCCAGCACACACACACACACACACACACTAAGCCCAGCCAAATTGGGAGCTTGCCCCCACTTCCCAGGCCTCATGGATGGAGAAGTTTGTTGGGCAGGGGGGGGCCTCAAGGGACTGGCTCAGCGTGTGAATGAGGGACTGGGATATATGTGGGGGCGGCGGGACTGTGGGGTTTGGGGTGTCCAGGAGGACCCAAGGTAAGGGGACTAGGAGGATTAGAGGTAGAGGAGAGTAGGGTTACCAAGTGCACTGTGGGATTGGGGGATTTAGAGAGCCCAGAGAGGAAAGGTGGGGCAGGTTGGAGGGCCCCACAGGGTCTGAAAAGGGGAATCCGGCAGGTTGGGGGGTAGCAGAGAGTGGAGATGAGGGACTCACACACTGGGGATGGAGAAGGCAATGGGGGTGACAGGGACGTGGGGCCCAGTACTGGAGAAATGGGCGGAAGTCGATTGGGAGGAGGTGGGAGGAGGACGCTGAGGGAGGCAGCACCTTGGCAGGGGAAAGGGAAAGGCCACGGAGAGAGGACAGGGTGGGGGAGGGGAGCGCTGGGGGATGACGGAGGGCTGGGGGGTGAACTAGGGGAAGTTTGGGGAGCAGGACAGAGGGGTCCCCATGGGCCCAGGACAGGGCTGGGGGTGGATGTGGGGCTGGGGAGGCCCAGGGATGGGGCAGGTTGGGGGGCTGAAAGAATGTCAGGGCCCTACAGAGCAGGGAGCGGGTGGGGGAGGGGATGGGGGGACTGAGAGGTCCCCATGGGCACAAGGTGGGGCTGGGCCCAGTTGGTGGATGGGGGGTTCGGGATAGGGGGGGGACAGGGCAGGTTGGGGGCAGAGGGGGATGTCGGGGCTCTAGGGAGCAGGGATCAGTTGGGGGAGGGGATGGGGGGGAGAGGGCAGGTTGGGGGCAGAGGGGGGATGTCGGGGCTCTAGGAAGTAGGGAGCAGGTGGGGGGAGGGGATGGGGGGGGACAGGGCAGGTTGGGGGCAGAGGGGGATGTCGGGGCTCTAGGGAGCAGGGAGCAGGTGGGGGAGGGGCTGGGGGGCTGGGGGGGGGACAGGGCAGGTTGGGGGCAGAGGGGGATGTCGGGGCTCTAGGGAGCAGGGATCAGTTGGGGGAGGGGCTGGGGGGGGACAAGGCAGGTTGGGGGCAGAGGGGGATGTCAGGGCTCTAGGGAGCAGGGAGCGGGGTGGGGGAGGGGATGGGGGCTGGGGGGGGACAGGGCAGGTTGGGGGCAGAGGGGGATGTCGGGGCTCTAGGGAGCAGGGAGCAGTTGAGGGAGGGGCTGGGGGGGGACAGGGCAGGTTGGGGGCAGAGGGGGGATGTCGGGGCTCTAGGGAGCAGGGATCAGTTGAGGGAGGGGCTGGGGGGACGACAGGGCAGGTTGGGGGCAGAGGGGGATGTCGGGGCTCTAGGGAGCAGGGAGCAGGTGGGGGGGGCGGATGGGGGGGAACAGGGCATGTTGGGGGCAGAGGGGGATGTCGGGGCTCTAGGGAGCAGGGAGCAGTTGGGGGAGGGGCTGGGGGCTGGGGGGGGACAGGGCAGGTTGGGGGCAGAGGGGGATGTCGGGGCTCTAGGGAGCAGGGATCAGTTGGGGGAGGGGCTGGGGGGGGACAGGGCAGGTTGGGGGCAGAGGGGGATGTCGGGGCTCTAGGGAGCAGGGAGCGGGTGGGGGAGGGGATGGGGGCTGGGGGGGGGACAGGGCAGGTTGGGGGCAGAGAGGGATGTCGGGGCTCTAGGGAGCAGGGAGCGGGTGGGGGAGGGGATGGGGGGCTGGGGGGACAGGGCAGGTTGGGGGCAGAGGGGGATGTCGGGGCTCTAGGGAGCAGGGAGCAGTTGGGGGGGAGGGGGATGGGGGGGTTGGGGGGGGGACAGGGCAGGTTGGGGGCAGAGGGGGATGTCAGGGCTCCAGGGAGCAGGGAGCAGTTGGGGGAGGGGCTGGGGGGCTGGGGGGGGGACAGGGCAGGTTGGGGGGCAGAGGGGGGATGTCGGGGCTCTAGGGAGCAGGGAGCGGGGTGGGGGAGGGGATGGGGGCTGGGGGGGGGACAGGGCAGGTTGGGGGCAGAGAGGGATGTCGGGGCTCTAGGGAGCAGGGAGCGGGTGGGGGAGGGGGATGGGGGGCTGTGGGGGACAGGGCAGGTTGGGGGCAGAGGGGGATGTCGGGGCTCTAGGGAGCAGGGAGCAGTTGGGGGAGGGGATGGGGGGGGTTGGGGGGGGGACAGGGCAGGTTGGGGGCAGAGGGGGATGTCAGGGCTCCAGGGAGCA
>NW_027056918.1:0-4390 GCF_011386835.1 Chrysemys picta bellii
GACCCCTGCTGGCCAGGCACGGGAGTGCCCTGTCCGTGCCTTCTTGTTGGAGCAGTGACCCCTGGTGGCCAGGTGCGGCAATGCCTGGCATGTATCCCCCCCTATTGTTGCTGCAGCGACCTCTGGTGGCCACTGATGGCAGTTGCCTATGTGACCCCACCACTACCATTGCGCCTGTGATGGTTGGTGGCTGGGTGAGGCAGCACCCTGTATGTATATCAGCCATTGGGGCAGTGCCCTCTGGGTATCCCACGCTCATCTCGGTGACGCGTGTTGCCCAGGTGGGGCCGTCCCCTGTGTGTATTTACACACCCCAGCCCCTGCACTGGGGTAGTGACCACTGGTAGCCAGAGGAGTCGGTACCCTAGGCCAAACCGGACAGTCCCTCCGCAAAAGAATAAATGGACACAAATCGGACATCAGGAACGGTAACATACATAAGCCAGTAAGTGAACACTTCAATCTCCCTGATCATTCTATTACGGATTTAAAAGTCACTATAATTGAACAAAAAAACTTCAGAAACAGACTTCAAAGAGAAACAGCAGAACTAAAATTCATTTGCAAATTCAACACCATTAATCTGGACTTGAATAGGGACTGGGAGTGCCTGGCTCATGACAGAAGCAGCTTTTCCTCTTCTGGAATTGACACCTCCTCATCTATTATTGGGAGTGGACTACATCCACCCTGATTGAATTGGCCCTGTCAACACTGGTTCTCCACTTGTGAAGTAACTCCCTGCTCTCCATGTGTCAGTATATAATGCCTGCTTCTGTAACTTTCACTCTATGCATGCGAAGAAGTGAGGTTTTTACCCACGAAAAGTTATGCCCAAATAAATCTGTTAGTCTTTAAGGTGCCACCAGACTCCTTGTTGTTTTTGTAGATACAGACTAACATGGCTACCCCCTGATACTTGCCCTAGGTATGTTCTTCACCTCCCCCAAGGTGGCAGGGGCCTGGGTGTCATGCAGTGCCTGGGTATCTTCCAACCCCGTTGTGGCCGTGAGTCCTGCTCCTGGTATGCGTCACTCCCCCACTAGGGATGTGCCCTGGTGGCCACGTGGGGCAGTGCCCTGTGTGTAGCCCCCCGTCACCCTCTGTGCCAGGTATGGCAGGCACTGATCCCTGTGGGGCAATGCCCTCTGTGTATCCCCCAACTGGGGCAGTGACCCCTGCTGGCCAGCTTGGGCAGTGCCCTGTGTGTGTGTGTGTCCTATTTGGGTAGTGACCCCTGGGGGCTAAGTGAGGCAGTGGTCTTTGATTTTCTCTTCTCTCCACACACACACACACACACACACACACACACACACACACACACACCCCCCTCCCTCTCTCTCTCTCTCTCTCTGTCTGACACAGTGCCCCCGTTGGCTAGTTGGGGCACTACCCGATGTGTATCTCTACTAATTGGAGCAGTGACCTCCTGGTGGTGGCCTGGTGTGCCAGTGCCTTATTGGTATCTCCCTCCCCCGCAACACACCATTTCATTCCCCTTCCACCACCATTGCGGCAGTGACCCCTGGTGGCCAGGTGAGGCAGTGCCCTGCATGTATCCCCCCAACCAGTGCCCAGTGTGTGACCTCTAGTAGCCATGTGGGGCAGTGACCTGTGTGTACAATCTCCACTGGAACAGTGACCGCTGGTGTCTTGGTGCTAAGATGCAGCCACCTCTGGGTTACACAGTGGGGCTGTTTATAGGCCAGTGGGGACAGGCCCTCTCTGTTCCAGGAAGTAGGGGAATGCCTGGGACTCGGGGCAGAGCGCTCCATCTTGTATGTACATGTGATGCGCTGAGCACCTTTCCCCGACGTAAAGAAGACCCTGTGTGGCTCCAAAGCTGGTCCAGTAACAGGTATCACCTCACCTGCCTTGTCTCCCTGGTATTCTGCAAGTGTCCAACTTCCCCTTCGCTGCTGTTGTCCAACTCCCCCAGGCAACACCCCCCAGGTCCCTTCACCTGCCAAACCTCCCCTGGACCCTGAGCACGACTCCAACCCTGGGGGGGCTCCCCACCTGCAAACCCTATGGAGCCTGCTCCAAGGAGGGGAGGGGAATCCTGGGGCCACAAAGTCAGTCACGGGGTTGAGGCTGCCCCTGGAAGGAGAAGCGGGGTGGGAGGGGAGAGAAGAGTGAAGCAATGCATGCTGGGAGATAGACTCGTAGAACTGGAAGGGACCTCGAGGGGTCTCTAGTCCAGTCCCCTGCACTCAAGGCAGGACAAAGTATTATCTAGACCAGCCCTGACAGGTGTTTGTCCAACCCGCTCTTCAAACTCCCCAAGGATGGAGATTCCACAACCTCCCTGAGCAATTTATTCCAGTGCTTTACCACTCTCACTGTTAGAAAGTTTTTCCTAATGTCCAACCTAAACCTCCCTTGCAGCAGTTTAAGCCCCTTGCTTCTTGTCCTATCCTCAGAGGTTAAGAAGAACAATTTTTCTCCCTCCTCCTTGTAACAACCTTTTAGGTACTTGAAAACTGTTGTTATGACGCCTCTCAGTCTTTTCTTCTCCAGACTAAACAAAATCAATTTTTTCAGTCTTCTCTCAAAGCTCATGTTTTCTAGACCTTTAATCATTTTTGTTGCTCTTCTCTGGACTTTCGCCAATTTGTCCACATCTTTCCTGCAATGTGGCTCCCAGAATCGGACACAATGCTCCAGCTGAGGCAGAATTAGCGAAGAGTAGAGCGAAAGAATTACTTCTCGTGTCTTGCTTACAATACTCCTGCTAATACATCCCAGACTGATGTTAGCTTTTTTTGCAACAGCGTTACACTGTTAACTCATATTTAGTTTGTGATTCATTATGACCCTCCGAGATCCCTTTCCGCAGTACTTCTTCCTAGGCAGTCATTTCCCATTC
Source organism: Chrysemys picta bellii (assembly GCF_011386835.1). NCBI lineage: Eukaryota > Metazoa > Chordata > Testudines > Emydidae > Chrysemys > Chrysemys picta. The sequence continues at coordinate 2,870 of NW_027056918.1, forward strand.
TGTAGGTGTGCAACTGATTGATTGTTCCTTCCTAAGTGGAGCACTTTGCATTTGTCCTTATTGAATTCCATCCTGTTTACTTCAGACCATTTCTCCAGTTTGTCCAGATCATTTTGAAGTTTAATCTTATCCTCCAAAGCACTTGCTCCCAGCTTGGTATCGTCCGCAGGCTTTATAAGTGCACTCTCTATGCCATGATCTACATCGTTGATGAAGATATTGATGTAGCGTCTCCCCGGGGCTCTGTCTCCCCTCAGCCATATCGAGGGTGGTGTGGTGTCTCCTGCCTCCATCTCCCATCAGCCACTGTGAGGCCCATGGCACCATGGGAGTGGTTGTCTCTCCTGCCTCCATTTCCTGTCAGCCACTGCAATGCCCGGCCCAGACTTCCTATTTCCGGTGCGAGTCCGGAAGCAGAAGTTTCCATGATGTGGTGCCGGGAAGGGTGATGCTGTTGTCAGGAGAAAGCAGGAGGAGTAGGTGGGGTCCGTGCTACCATGGGGAAGTGCTGTCCTTGCTGTGAAAGGGCCCAGCCGTTATGGGAGATGTCGTCTCCCTGCCCTGCCATGCTCTGCACCAGCCCCTGCCTGTCACAGGAGGTGCAGGCTAAAGGCTGCGGAGCTGCAGCTGGGAACCCCACAGCCCAACGTGTGTCAGGCACCCCCATTCTCAATGCACCTAGTCCCTGCCGCCACCCCACCCCATCAGTTATAGAATAGGAGGTAATTTAACTTCCGCTCACTGTTCCCGGTTGGACTCTCATAGATCGCTTACCGGAGCATCTTAACTTCCGCTCACTGTTCCCGGTTGGACTCTCATAGAGCACAAATTGGGAAACAGATTTTTTTTCCAGTGGCCATTTACCACTGGTGGTGTATGTGATGGAGGCTTTACAGAGTAGGTAGATCATACCATGCGTTGACTTTTGCTGCTGCTATGTGTTAACCCTTCTTGTACAATATCCATCAAAATAATAGTAAACAAGACACCAAAAAACACACAACATAATTTTGGTCCTGACAGTAGACCATTGGTGTTCTAGGTTGTTCTGCTGGCACCAGCTTGCCTGTAGAGTGTCTGAAAAACAAAAGAAGCTTTTCCTAGCCCCTCCCTCCCCTCGTGGGGACAGATTATTGCTTAAAAATCTCTCTCTTTTACAAATCTCGTTGCTGATTGCAAGAAAAACAGAGGAATTACCTCCATACTTTCCTGTGATTTGTTTTATAGACAGGCCAGATTTCAATGGCTTCTACCCTTAAAGAAAAGGGTGAATTATCCTATTGTTCATTTATGAAATTCAGGAGGTGGTGTACCTCAGTTTCCCTTCTTGTACAGCAGACCAGGTTTGTAGTGGCTTCTCTGCTGTGCCAAGCTTTAAGTTTATTCAGAGGTAATAGCTGAGAGTATTACTATGAGATCTTTGAACATGAGATTTGTTTTCAATTACCATTTTTAGCATGCTTAAAATTACACACCTTATACATTGTTACAAGGTTACTCACTAGCATGTATTTCAAGGTT
>NW_027056919.1:0-4387 GCF_011386835.1 Chrysemys picta bellii
GACGAAATGATTGGCCCAGAGATGAAGCAGACTGGAGGAGGGACAAACACAAGGGTGGAGCAGTCCATGGTGGGTTCTCAGACCCTGACCGAAAAGGTTTTGGCAGATGCAGCGGCAGTAGCAAAAAGGCAACAGAAGACGCTAAAGGCTTCAGAAGAGGCTCTGCAAGCAGCTGTTCATGAGACTGAGTGGCTGCAGGAAGAGCGTGGGGATACTGCAGAAGAGAAGGTTTGCCCCGAGCGAGCTGGCAGTGGAGCTGCAGACACTGCGCACAGGCTGTACAAGCGCGTAGCCGGTGACAGCGATGAGATGAGGAGGGATGAAGCTTGGAGAAGAATAGAACTTGCCCCCGCGTGGGCCAGGTTCTAAGGAGGAGGGTATATAACGGGGGGCTTGGCCTGTGGGCTATAAAGCCTGGAGCTAGGCCAAATGGATTACAGAGTGAGCTCCAGCTGAGGGGAAACCAGGGGAAACCGCAACAAAGGTACAGGAGCAGGCCTAGCTGTTCGGTACAGGGCCTTGGGGCAGAACCTAGAATCCAGGGTAGGACTGGTTCTCCCACGGTCTCTAAGGAAGGGGATGTACAGGGCCATAGAAAGGGCTACCAAGGCCAGCAAGGGCAGGCCGAGCCAAAGTCAGGCTGAGGAAAAGCCCCCAAGGGACAGAGGATCTTGTTTCAGTTAAAGACATTTTTTGACTTTTAGTTTGGGATGAGCGCGACCCAGGAAAGAGTGGGACTAAAAGATGGTCGCCTGGCCGAAGGGCTGAGTTCCCAGCCCAAAACCTGCTGGCGGGCGTGCTAGCCCTAGAAATCTGTGACCCCAGGCCTTGAAGGAAGGGGCACCTATCGGTGAGTGAACTCTGTTACAAGCCTGCTTCCACTGTGGAAACAGCCTGGTATTGGCGAGTGGTGGGGATGGCCTGTGGGCGAGGATGGCTGGAGGGGTCATACAGGAGGGGCAGCAGGGTCCAGTGAGGAGATCAGGGAACGGGTTGTTTGCAGTCCTGCCACTGAGCGGTAACGTGATCCTGGCCAGGTCACTCTCCAACCTGGTGCCTCACTTCCTCTGTCTTTGAAATGGGGATCATCCCGACCCACATTAAGAAAGGGTTTGATCCTCTGCTCTTGCTTCCCAAATCCCTGCCCTCCTTGCCCCACACAGGCCTCTGCCCTGTTGCTCAAACTCCCATGCACATGTTAGTGCCTGTGTCACCCCCGCAACTGCAAGGTCTCATGTACAGTCTCCTGCCAGCAAACTGAAGCTGCCACTAGATCCAGAATAGGAATCGCAGTTCCTGTGCGCTGCCCTGAATGGAGTCTAGACCCTGGGCATGGGGAAGGCCAACGCTCACATCCAGGTAGATCATCAACCTACTCCTCTGTCCCAGGAGCAGGAAGGCCTCTGGTTCGTGCTCCCTTCGGTAGCTGGAGCTGCTCAGTTGGGAGTGTGGTGGGCAGAGATGGGAACAGGCCATAGGATGAATCAAGTGTCAGGGGGAGACTTCCTGTGTGTGGGAGATGATGTTGCCCCTCTGTGGGGAATCCCTTCCTTGCAGATGCTGGGCTTTGGGTGCTGGACTCTGCCCGGAAGCCCAGCTCCCATCCCTAGCAGCTTGGCTGTTCCCTACACTGCTGTGCACCAGGCCCTCTGCAGAGAGCTGCTCTGGGCAAGGACTACAGAGCCTGCTGTCATCCTGGCAGGTGTCACCCCAGGTTCCATAATCCTGACCCCTGGTCTCCCTCCACTGGCAGGCTCTGAGCAAGGCCTGCCCAGAGAACATGGATGACGATCTCTCGATCCTGCTGACAGCACCCCCCAGCACAGACAAACTCCAGCACATCTTGGAGGTGAGCAGAATGGGGAGGGGCAGCAGGGGTTTTACCTTAGCCCTGGGGACTCCTAGAAAGAAGAGACTGGAAAGGCAGAGAGAAAATATTGGGTATTAAAGGGCTCTTTAATCGAGCAGAGAAAGGCAGAACAAGACCCAATGGCTGGAAGGGGAAAAGAGAGAAATTCCTATGACAAATAAGGCACAAATATTCAATAGCGAGGATGATTGATCACAGGAAGAAGCTACCATGGAAAGTGGTGGATTCTCCATCTCTTGATGTCATTAATAAAGACTAGATGCCTTTCCGGAATGTGTTTTCCCCAAAAGTAGCTATTGTGGTAGACAGGAGGCCTGTGATATGCAGGGGGTCAGATTAGATGCTCTAACGGTCTCTGCTGCCCATAAAGTCTACTCATTTCTGAGAAACCGAGTGTAGCATTGGGAGCAGCCTCTGTTTATTAAACAATCAGTTTGTCAGCACCTGCAGGACAATTTGGTTCTTAGGACTAGTGAGCATGGACTTGTCAAGAACAAATCATTCCAGACCAATCCTAGCTCCTTCTTTGGCAGGGTTAGGGGCCTAGTGGAGGTGGGTAAACAGTAGATGTGATCTATCTTGGTGTTAATAAGGCTTTTGACACAGTCCCATAGGACATTCTCACAAGCAAACAGATGCTGCTTAGCACTGTCAGAGCAGCTTTTGCTGGGGGATTCTCCCAGCACTTTCCAATAGTGGGAAAGTATGAAATCCCCATTTGACTGCTGGGGACAGAGCCTAGAGGGGGCAGCAACTTACCCCAAGTCCCACAGGTCAATAGGAAACCAGCAATGGAACCCAGGAGTCCTGACTCCCAGTTCCCTGCTCCAATCACTCCAACGGAGCACACTCCCTCTCAAAGCAGGGGGACCGGACATGAGGGCCTGGTTGTAATTGCCAGCTGTGGGAGGGAGTGTGCAGCAGTGGTTAGTGAAGGGGCCTGGAAATAAGGACTGCTGGGTCTATTGGAGAGTGTCACTAGGAGCAGTGCATAAGATGAGGTGTCCTATCATGTTTACTCAGATCAGATTAGGACATAATAGAATGGCTGAAATAGTTTATTTTATTTGTATTGTATTATTTTGCAATTGTTAAGAGCAGCAACTACTTAGCTCAGACTGAAGCATCTTATCTAATTTTTGAGATCTAAGTGTCTCCTCTTTGAGTGCCACAAGTCAATTTAACACATTGTGACAAAGAATTTTCATTGCCACTTGTTATGATTTCAAGAAACAAACTGGTTTAGTTTGAATAGGATTTTCGGTCAGAAACGGTTTCAATGAAATTTCCCCACCATCTCGATTCCTGGGCTCTATCTCTGCCTTTCGGGGTGGGGGGTGGGGGGGGGTTGCTGTCTGTTAGAACAGGAGTCTGATTTGGATAGGGATAGAGACCTCTTCAATGTTTTTAATGAAGTAAATAATAATGGGAATTGTGTGATCATGGGAGACTTTAACTTCCCAGATATAGACTGGAGGACAAGTGCTAGTAATATAATAGGGCTCAGATTTTCCGAGATGTGATAGCTGATGGATTCCTTCACCAAGTAGTTGCTGAACCAACAAGAGGGGATGCCATTTTAGATTTGGTTTTGGTGAGTGGTGAGGATCTCTTAGAAGAAATGGTTATAGGGGACAGCCTTGGTTTGAGCGATCATGAGCTAATTCAGTTTAAACTAAATGGAAGGGTAAACAAAAATAGATCTGTGACTAGGGTTTTTTTTTTCAAAAGGGCTAACTTTAAAAAATTAAGGAAATTAGTTAGGGAAGTGGATTGGACTGAAGGACTTGTGGAACAGATGGATCAGACTGAACAGGTTCCAAACCTCTCGGAGGCTCCTACCTTCTAAACAGGGACATCTGTTTTCTAGTGAAATCAGGAAAAAGAAAGGAGAAAACTCAAAAGAGGTTCCTCCTGGCGCTCACGTACGTGACCCCTAATACTCTCTCAGTCCTCAAAGAGAGACCTCGAGAAGGAGACTTGCTGAAGGAAAGCTACAGGGGACTCAGAGGTTTCCCTGGCCCTGCGCCCCTGTCCTGCCTGGCTGATGTCAGCATCTCTCTGTGAGGTTACCACCTCCCCAGCACCTTTGACCAATAGGCTGAGGTCCTGCAAAAGGCCTTTGTGATGTCACTGCCACACCCACCCCACCCCTGTAGTGCTAATGTCCTGCCACAGGCCAGACCCTTTGGAGGTTTGAGCTACTCCCTGTGGATCACCCCGCTCAATGAGTGTTCATTCTAGGAAGCAAGCCGGCTAGACAGTAAAACAGCAGAGGCTGCTCCCAATGCTACACTCGGTTTCTCAGAAATGAGTAGACTATATGGGCAGAAGAGACAGTTAGAGCATCTAATCTGACCCCCTGCATATCACAGGCCTTTCTGCACCATATGGGGCAGGCAGAGCTCTGCCTGGGCGCAGGGGGAATGGGATGGGGGTAGATCAAGGAAAGGGGGGAGGGGAATGGGTGTGAGGGAAAGAGCTCCTGTCCCAGATGAAGGAATTTGGGGGCAGAGG
>NW_027056920.1:0-4386 GCF_011386835.1 Chrysemys picta bellii
GTTTCCATCCAGGACACACCACACGATCCATTGTCTACAGCCAAGCTCTAAGATATAACCGCATTTGCTCCAATCCCTCGGATAGAGACAAGCACCTACAAGATCTTTATCAAGCATTCTTAAAACTACAATACCCACCTGCTGAAGTGAAAAAACAGATTGACAGAGCCAGACGAGTACCCAGAAGTCACCTCCTACAAGACAGGCCCAACAAAGAAAATAACAGAACACCACTAGCTGTCACCTTCAGCCCCCAACTAAAACCTCTCCAGCGCATCATCAGAGATCTACAACCTATCTTGAAAGATGATCCTTTACTCTCACAGATCTTGGGAGACAGACCTGTCCTCGCTTACAGACAACCCCCCAACCTAAAGCAAATACTCACCAGCAACCACACATCACTGAACAAAACCACTAACCCAGGAACCTATCCTTGTAACAAACCCCGATGCCAACTCTGTCTACATATCTATTCAAGTGACATCATCATAGGACCTAATCACATCAGCCATACCATCAGGGGCACTACCAATGTGATATATGCCATTATGTGCCAGCAATGCCCCTCTGCCATGTACATTGGCCAAACAGGACAGTCTCTACGCAAAAGAATTAATGGACACAAATTTGACATCAGGAATCAAAATACTCAAAAACCAGTGGGAGAACACTTTAACCTGTCTGGCCATTCAATGACAGACATGCGGGTGGCTATATTACAACAGAAAAACTTCAAAAACAGACTCCAAGGAGAGACTGCTGAGCTAGAATTGATATGCAAACTAGACACAATCAACTCCGGTTTGAATAAGGAGGGGGAATGGCTGAGCCATTACAAACATTGAATCTATCTCCCCTTGTAAGTATTCTCACACTTCTTATCAACCTGTCTGTACTGGGCTAGCTTGATTATCACTTCAAAAGATTTTTTTCTCTTAATTAATTGGCCTCTCAGAGTTGGTAAGACAACTCCCACCTGTTCATGCTCTCTGTATGTGTGTTTATATATCTCCTCAATATATGTTCCATTCTATATGCATCCGAAGAAGTGGGCTGTAGTCCACGAAAGCCTATGCTCTAATAAATTTGTTAGTCTCTAAGGTGCCACAAGTACTCCTGTTCTTCTTTTTGCAGATACAGACTAACACGGCTGCTACTCTGAAACCTGTCAGATAGGAGAGAGTGGAGCAAGAGGAGGGGCTGGGTGATGTGGGGAGGAGGGACCAGGGACTGGGTGGGGAGAGGGCGAGAGTTAACTGGGACTCGGTTGGGCCACTGGCTGACGTGCGGTTCTGGGGAGGCCAGACGGAGGGGGCTGGAGCCTGCTGGAGAGAACAGACGTGAACCTCGCCTGGGGACTCTGAATACAGCCTGAACCTCACGACAAACCAGGTAGGGGCCAGTGTAAGGACACCCCACAGGGCTTCTGGGTAGACGTAAAATAGCAGGTGGTCCCGGTAGACACCAGAAAAACGATGAGGCTGGAAGCAGGACGGAGAGGGGTTGATTGTGAGCCGTGATGCTGGGCGGGCACTGGGCAGGGCAGCGACGTGGAACCTGGATCCTTAGGGCAGGTGCAGGGAGGCTGGTGCCCAGAGCAGGGGTAGAGGGAAGGGCAGGGAGCTGCAGCGGGGGAGGGTAGGGCAGGGAGCCTATGGGCAGGGGTGGGGGGCAGGGCAGGACCCTGGACCCCTAGGGCAGGTGCAGGGCGGCTGGTGCCCAGAGCAGGGGTAGAGGGAAGGGCAGGGAGCTGCAGCGGGGGAGGGTAGGGCAGGGAGCCTATGGGCAGGGGTGGGGGGCAGGGCAGGACCCTGGACCCCTAGGGCAGGTGCAGGGAGGCTGGTGCCCAGAGCAGGGGTAGAGGGAAGGGCAGGGAGCTGCAGCGGGGGAGGGTAGGGCAGGGAGCCTATGGGCAGGGGTGGGGGGCAGGGCAGGACCCTGGACCCCTGGGGCAGGTGCAGGGTGGCTGGTGCCCAGAGCAGGGGTAGAGGGAAGGGCAGGGAGCTGCAGCGGGGGAGGGTAGGACAGGGAGCCTGGGGCTGTGCAGGGAGCCTATGGGCGGGTGGGGGGCAGGGCAGGGCCCTGGACCCCCAGGGCAGGTGCAGGGCGGCTGGTGCCCAGAGCAGGGGTAGAGAGAAGGGCAGGGAGCTGCAGCGGGGGAGGGTAGGACAGGGAGCCTATGGGCAGGGGTGGGGGGAAGGGCAGGACCCTGGACCCCTGGGGCAGGTGCCGGGTGGCTGGTGCCCAGAGCAGGGGTAGAGGGAAGGGCAGGGAGCTGCAGCGGGGTGGGTAGGACAGGGAGCCTGGGGCTGTGCAGGGAGCCTATGGGCGGGTGGGGGGCAGGGCAGGGCCCTGGACCCCCAGGGCAGGTGCAGGGCGGCTGGTGCCCAGAGCAGGGGTAGAGAGAAGGGCAGGGAGCTGCAGCGGGGGAGGGTAGGACAGGGAGCCTGGGGCTGTGCAGGGAGCCTATGGGCGGGTGGGGGGCAGGGGAGGACCCCCAGGGCAGGTGCAGGGCGGCTGGTGCCCAGAGGGGGGTAGAGGGAAGGGCAGGGAGCTGCAGCGGGGTGGGTAGGACAGGGAGCCTGGGGCTGTGCAGGGAGCCTATGGGCGGGTGGGGGGCAGGGGAGGACCCCCAGGGCAGGTGCAGGGCGGCTGGTGCCCAGAGCAGGGGTAGAGGGAAGGGCAGGGAGCTGCAGCGGGGTGGGTAGGACAGGGAGCCTGGGGCTGTGCAGGGAGCCTATGGGCGGGTGGGGGGCAGGGCAGGGCCCTGGACCCCCAGGGCAGGTGCAGGGCGGCTGGTGCCCAGAGCAGGGGTAGAGAGAAGGGCAGGGAGCTGCAGCGGGGGAGGGTAGGACAGGGAGCCTGGGGCTGTGCAGGGAGCCTATGGGCGGGTGGGGGGCAGGGGAGGACCCCCAGGGCAGGTGCAGGGCGGCTGGTGCCCAGAGGGGGGTAGAGGGAAGGGCAGGGAGCTGCAGCGGGGGAGGGTAGGGCAGGGAGCCTATGGGCAGGGGTGGGGGGCAGGGCAGGACCCTGGACCCCTAGGGCAGGTGCAGGGCGGCTGGTGCCCAGAGGGGGGTAGAGGGAAGGGCAGGGAGCTGCAGCGGGGGAGGGTAGGACAGGGAGCCTGGGGCTGTGCAGGGAGCCTATGGGCGGGTGGGGGGCAGGGGAGGACCCCCAGGGCAGGTGCAGGGCGGCTGGTGCCCAGAGGGGGGTAGAGGGAAGGGCAGGGAGCTGCAGCGGGGTGGGTAGGACAGGGAGCCTGGGGCTGTGCAGGGAGCCTATGGGCGGGTGGGGGGCAGGGGAGGACCCCCAGGGCAGGTGCAGGGCGGCTGGTGCCCAGAGCAGGGGTAGAGGGAAGGGCAGGGAGCTGCAGCGGGGTGGGTAGGACAGGGAGCCTGGGGCTGTGCAGGGAGCCTATGGGCGGGTGGGGGGCAGGGCAGGGCCCTGGACCCCCAGGGCAGGTGCAGGGCGGCTGGTGCCCAGAGCAGGGGTAGAGAGAAGGGCAGGGAGCTGCAGCGGGGGAGGGTAGGACAGGGAGCCTGGGGCTGTGCAGGGAGCCTATGGGCGGGTGGGGGGCAGGGGAGGACCCCCAGGGCAGGTGCAGGGCGGCTGGTGCCCAGAGGGGGGTAGAGGGAAGGGCAGGGAGCTGCAGCGGGGGAGGGTAGGACAGGGAGCCTGGGGCTGTGCAGGGAGCCTATGGGCAGGGGTGGGGGGCAGGGCAGGACCCTGGACCCCTAGGGCAGGTGCAGGGCGGCTGGTGCCCAGAGGGGGGTAGAGGGAAGGGCAGGGAGCTGCAGCGGGGTGGGTAGGACAGGGAGCCTGGGGCTGTGCAGGGAGCCTATGGGCGGGTGGGGGGCAGGGGAGGACCCCCAGGGCAGGTGCAGGGCGGCTGGTGCCCAGAGGGGGGTAGAGGGAAGGGCAGGGAGCTGCAGCGGGGGAGGGTAGGACAGGGAGCCTGGGGCTGTGCAGGGAGCCTATGGGCAGGGGTGGGGGGCAGGGCAGGACCCTGGACCCCTAGGGCAGGTGCAGGGCGGCTGGTGCCCAGAGGGGGGTAGAGGGAAGGGCAGGGAGCTGCAGCGGGGGAGGGTAGGACAGGGACCCTGGGGCTGTGCAGGGAGCCTATGGGCGGGTGGGGGGCAGGGGAGGACCCCCAGGGCAGGTGCAGGGAGACGCAGGAGGCTGGTGCCCGATGAGGGGGAGGGGGAGGGGCGGGGGTGCAAGGAGCGCGGGGGGGGGGGCAGGGCCCCGGAGCTGCAGCGAGGCCGGGAGGGGTTTGCAGGGCGGACGGGGCCGGGACACGGAGCCGAGACCCAGGCGGCTGGGGGCGGGTTTGCAGGGGGCGGGGCCCAAACACAGGTTTGCAGGGGGCGGGGCCGTAACGCG
>NW_027056921.1:0-4384 GCF_011386835.1 Chrysemys picta bellii
CTTCCCCCTAGTAGCTCTCCATGGATAACATCAACCCCTATCTCCTCAGAAGTGCATAACTAAGGTGCCGAGGATTTGAGTGCATGCACTTGTTAAACTGTATTCACATGTAGTGAATCTTGGAGGCCCTCCTCACCTCTAGTCAGACCCAGCTGTGCATGGCAACTCTTAAACACTCATAAATTAGTCAAAGAAACCTGTTCCAGAGAGAAATTATTTCTTGAGTGCACGGTGTTTCAGTGAGGCATATTCCTATGCCAAGTTGAAATCCTGTTCTGTTTTGGCTGTAAAACTGGATGTCTTTGCAAAGTGTCAGCTTCTCTATGATGGAAAAAGATGTATTTTTTTCCATCATACTGCCCTCTTTAGGGCTCCAATCCAACAAGGCACTCTATTGTGTGCTTAACTTTAAATACTTCAGTGGGACTACTCACAAGTTTAAAGGGAGTAATATGAAGGCTAAAAGGAAATTATTTTAAAGTGACACAAGGGCGGAAGTAAGAGTGAGATGAAATTTGGAACAGGAAAATTTAGGATATTCTGTATGTAAGGTGACCATAAGATCTGTTAAACTTGGGAATAGTTTCCCAAAGGAAGGGACCATTATTAGAGGCAATAGAGCACTAGCGAGAATAATCCTGCACTGGCAATGGATGGAGCGGCCTAACTGACACAATAGGCCTCTTTAATGTCTAGCTTCTGTAGTTTGACATGATGCCCTTTTTCAAAGGAGCAAATTTGTCAAAATCTTCAGAAGCAGGTGACTTAATCACCAACCCAAGGTAATTTGAAATCAAGTGGTAGAAAAATCATGGCGGAGGTGAGAAAAGGTGACTATATGTGGATGTACTGAGAAAACATCATTATGGTAATGTAATCACAACTCATGTGTATGCAGATAATGTGCACTTTACCAGATACCAAAGGAAGATTAAAAAGTAGCAGTGATGATATCCCAGAAGTGTAGGGTAAAGCAAAAATAACTCTGTAGTTAGGGAGACTATTAAAGGACATATGCAAAATGAAACAGAAAATTAGAAATATTACTATGTCACGAGACAAGTGCTCATAGAAGTAAAGGTCACCTCCCTGCACTGCTAAACAAATGAGCTTTTTCTAAATTATTTCTGCCTTGAAATGAATAAACAAGGGCTATCTCTAGATTCTGGCAGGAGTTCTGTTCAGGGCTTGATCCAAGTCTCATTGACAGTACTGGGAGGCTTCCATCAAGGGAGGGCCCATAGGAAGTGCAATGAAAGTTGTTGATAGCTAAATACAATAGTATAAAATATAAGGAATTCCCATTGTTTGAAGACTGCTACTCTTCAGTCTGTAAACCAGTTCTTAACTGGTGATGCACCTAAAACTTCTGAACTCTAGTCATGTACAAGTGAGATCTTGTATGGTGTGTGGGTGTGTCTCCCTCCCGCCCCCACCCCATTGCTGTCTATGTTCTGTCTGAGGAGGGGAGTCCCTTTTCTGGAGGAATGTCCAAGAGATCCAGATAGGGTGGGGAACTTTTATGCTGTTCTAATGCTTTGTTTGCTATTTGTGTATTCTACTCTCTTCCTTCTCCCACCTCCCCCATCTTTTGATGTGTGTGTGTGTGTGTGTTTTCATTCCAGCCTGGGCTGAGCTCCTTCTTGTGAACTGTCACCAGGCTGCTGTATTAGACCCAAATCTTGGATCTCATGTGCTTTTAAGCTTATTGGGTCTGAGCAGCATCAAGACTAGCTCAGTGGGTTTGAGCATTGGCCTGCTAAACCCAGGGTTATGAGTTCAATCCTTGAGGAGGCCATTTAGGGATCTGGGGAAAAAATCTGTCTGGGGATTAGTCCTGCTTTGAGCAGCAGGTTAGACTAGATAACCTCCTGAGGTCTCTTCCAACCCTGATATTCTATGAAGACACTGTCCTCAAGTCTGGTGCTTCAGGCCCTACACACTCCACTGCTGATACCCCTTCTTGGGGTGAGGGGCTCCAGAGTCCAGCTGCCCTATGCCCCAAGGCCAGTGCTGACACCCCTATCACCAAGTCTCCCTAAACGCATGGTTTAACCCTTTGGTGACTTCATGACAGTTAGAGCAAGTAATGCACACACTACAAAGGCCTTTCTGAACTGCACACTTAACTCATAGTTACAGCAAACAGATTTATGGAAAAATAACAAACACCTGCATACCAGACCCTCCTCCAATTCCTCACCTTTCATAGAATCATAGCATATCAGAGTTGGAAGGGACCTCAAGAGGTCATCTAGTCCAACCCCCTGCTCAAAGCAGGACCAATTCCCAGCTAAATCATCCCAGCCAGGGCTTTGTCAAGCCGGGCCTTAAAAACCTCCAAGGAAGGAGACTCCACCACCTCCCTAGGTAACGCATTCCAGTGTTTCACCACCCTCCTAGTGAAATAGTTTTTCCTGATATCCAACCTGGACCTCCCCCACTGCAACTTGAGACCATTGCTCCTTGTTCTGTCGTCTGCCACCACTGAGAACAGCCGAGCTCCATCCTCTTTGGAACCCCCCTTCAGGTAGTTGAAGGCTGCTATCAAATCCCCCCTCATTCTTCTCTTCTGGAGACTAAACAATCCCAGTTCCCTCAGCTTCTCCTCATAAGTCATGTGCTCCAGACCCCTAATCATTTTTGTTGCCCTCCGCTGGACTCTTTCCAATTTTTCCACATCCTTCTTGTAGTGTGGGGCCCAAAACTGGACACAGTATTCCAGATGAGGCCTCACCAATGTCGAATAAAGGGGAACGATCACGTCCCTCGATCTGCTGGCAATGCCCCTACTTATACAGCCCAAAATGCCGTTAGCCTTCTTGGCAACAAGAGCACACTGTTGACTCATATCCAGCTTCTCGTCCACTGTGACCCCTAGGTCCTTTTCTGCAGAACTGCTACCTAGCCATTCGGTCCCTAGTCTGTAGCAGTGCATGGGATTCTTCCGTCCTAAGTGCAGGACTCTGCACTTGTCCTTGTTGAACCTCATCAGGTTTTTTTCGGCCCAATCTTCTAATTTGTCTAGGTCCCCCTGTATCCGATCCCTACCCTCTAGTGTATCTACCACGCCTCCTAGTTTAGTGTCATCTGCAAACTTGCTGAGAGTGCAGTCCACACCATCCTCCAGATCATTAATAAAGATATTAAACAAAAACGGCCCCAGGACCGACCCTTGGGGCACTCCGCTTGAAACCGGCTGCCAACTAGACATGGAGCCATTGATCACTACCCGTTGAGCCCGACGATCTAGCCAGCTTTCTATCCACCTTACAGTCCATTCATCCAGCCCATACTTCTTTAACTTGGCGGCAAGAATACTGTGGGAGACCGTATCAAAAGCTTTGCTAAAGTCAAGGAATAACACATCCACTGCTTTCCCCTCATCCACAGAGCCAGTTATCTCATCATAGAAGGCAATTAGGTTAGTCAGGCACGACTTCCCCTTCGTGAATCCATGCTGACTGTTCCTGATCACTTTCCTCTCCTCTAAATGTTTCATAATTGATTCCTTGAGGACCTGCTCCATGATTTTTCCAGGGACTGAGGTGAGGCTGACTGGCCTGTAGTTCCCCGGATCCTCCTTCTTCCCTTTTTTAAAGATGGGCACTACATTAGCCTTTTTCCAGTCATCTGGGACCTCCCCCGATCGCCATGAGTTTTCAAAAATAATGGCTAATGGCTCTGCAATCTCACCCGCCAACTCCTTTAGCACCCTCGGATGCAGCGCATCTGGCCCCATGGACTTGTGCACGTCCAGTTTTTCTAAATAGTCCCGAACCACTTCTTTCTCCACAGAGGGTTGGTCACCTTCTCCCCATGCTGTACTGCCCAGTGCAGCAGTCTGGGAGCTGACCTTGTTCGTGAAGACAGAGGCAAAAAAATCATTGAGTACATTAGCTTTTTCCACATCCTCGGTCACTAGGTTGCCTCCCTCATTCAGTAAGGGGCCCACACTTTCCTTGATTTTCTTCTTGTTGCTAACATACCTGAAGAAACCCTTCTTGTTACTCTTAACATCTCTTGCTAACTGCAACTCCAAGTGTGATTTGGCCTTCCTGATTTCACTCCTGCACGCCTGAGCAATATTTTTATACTCCTCCCTGGTCATTTGTCCAATCTTCCACTTCTTGTAAGCTTCTTTTTTGCGTTTAAGATCAGCAAGGATTTCACTGTTTAGCCAAGCTGGTCGCCTGCCATATTTACTATTCTTTCTACACATCGGGATGGTTTGTTCCTGCAACCTCAATAAGGATTCTTTAAAATACAGCCAGCTCTCCTGGACCCCTTTGCCCTTCATGTTATTCTCCCAGGGGATCCTGCCCATCTGTTCCCTGAGGGAGTCAAAGTCTGCTTTTCTGAAGTCCAGGGTCCGTATTCTGCT
>NW_027056922.1:0-4375 GCF_011386835.1 Chrysemys picta bellii
TTTGTTCAAATCCCATGGCACAATAGAAATTCAGCCAACAGGGAGATTCACTGATTATTACAAACTTGTGAGTTTTAAAAAAGTTTTATACTTTCAACTTTGCTTAAAAATTTGACGTTAATGACATAACCATTAAATTTAAAGAATAAGAGAACTGTACAAATCACATTCTTTTATGGCACTGAGACTGTTCAAGAGAATGACAATGTGATCCCTGGAGTAAATGGACAGAAAACAAAAGAATGCTTAAAAAAAAGATTAAAAAATAAAGTGTTTTACCCCTGCCAGACTGCTGTGGTCACTGAAGATTTTGTTTTTATGGTACACAGTACTTCTTGATTCTCCAGATCTACGTAACACTTTCCCCAGCTTTACATATGTGCTTCCTGAGCAGATTCACCTTTGTGCCCCATCAGCAACAACTCTAGCTGGAAGGGGTAATGCTAGAAAGCCTGAAGGCTCTAAAATAACAGCTATTTAATCCCCCGACATTCGCACAAA
This sequence comes from Chrysemys picta bellii, assembly GCF_011386835.1. Lineage (NCBI taxonomy): Eukaryota > Metazoa > Chordata > Testudines > Emydidae > Chrysemys > Chrysemys picta. Next base: position 502 of record NW_027056922.1, read on the forward strand.
CTCAGGGATACAAAATAAACCTGCACAGAAGCATGCGGGTTAAATCCTGAAATGTTTTTTTGTGAAGATGTAGAAATGAGAGGATTAGAATTAAACCAACATAAAAACCCCTCCAAAATGTTACGCGTTAAAGATCTTTCAGCAAAACAAACAGCCATCATGACTGTGCGGTACCTCAACCTGTCACGCACATGATGCTAAACCTGCTCATAACATTCCAGTATTTCTTCATTTTACAAGGCACAAATAATTTTGGAAGAATTATATGGTGGCTTTCGAATGTGTACGTGTGTGGCAGCTACCCTGTAATTATGTGATAATTACCTTTTCATTTCAGTCTTCAACACTAGACCTTGTAAGAGCCAACTACAGTATATCACATCACCTAACTTTGAAAAACTGTATTTAACTCCAGTTACTTGCAGATTAATTGATCAATGTATGTACCATTTATTAACAACATAACATTTGCCATGCAATTACAAAGTTAGTGCATGGTAACACTGTATGTGTCCTGTAAAATAAAATCCTATAAACGTGGAGGGATTTTGTTGTTATTGTGTATGTGGCAATTTAGTAACATTCTTTCTATAAGTGTATTTCCTCAGAGCTGCTGAAAAAGTAGGCTTCCATTTATTAATAATAATTTCTTTTTGTTACTTCCAAAGAATTTAAGAATGATTATGGAATGCAAAAAATCCCACATGTATTATCAGATGCATTCCACATTTCATGGGAAAGAGATTTCCTTTTCCGAATAGAAAAACAATTTAGAGAGTTAATTAGACTCTTGACCTCATTGAACCACTGCCTTTTTCTTGACCAGCAATGGGGAAGTTCATGTCATTGTATACAGAGAATACATGGTTAGTAGCATTGCGATATAAAGTGCTTTTAATTATGAGTGCCTCAGAGCTCTTTCCCTGGTAAGTTATGTTCACCTGATAGCTGGAAGCTGTTTTAATTCAGTCTGCTCAGATCTAACACCATCAGATGGTTAAAATTTCCCTAGCAAACCACTGATTTAGACATGTTAATCTCATTAAACAATAATTCTTCTCAGGGAAAGTGAAATTAGTCAATATAATTAGGGATAAGAGGTGTAGTGCTACTTGTGAGGAGAAAAAAATTTTTAGGCAAAAAGAAATAGGACTCTGCTGTTCAAATCCCCATCCTTTCCAAAATTTGCCAGCTGGTTCTACTTTAACACAGTAGTGAGGAAGTCTTAAAAATGGGACATAAACGTGTGTCTTTAACCTTTACTAGCTATTATGGGATTAAAGATAAAGAACTCCGGACTCTACTACTGAGAACAAACCTGGTGGCATACCTAAATCAGAGCAAGGGCAAACTTCCTTTAGCTTCAGAAGGAAAGATCAAACCCAATCAAGCTATCTGCAAAGGGAAGTTTTCATCTCTCCATTAGCAGCATATACATTTTCATCTCTCCATTAAATTGTGAATCTCTTTTAGACACAGTAGTAGAAGTTTTCATTTTATCGCTCTCTTTTGTTGCAGACACCCCTAGGAATCCGAGAAGAGTTCTCCTTTGCCTTCTCTCCTTATCAGAGTAACAAACAAATTACTCCAGATTTTCAACAACTCTGTAATTTGGAATCAGTCTCCACATCATTTTCATTTTCAAACCACATCCACTCCTTTTCACAGCCATGCCTCCAGCATATTTCTATACCTCAGAACAGATGTGTTGACTGAGAACTAATGTGATACTTCAGCAAACGTCACCACTCAGATTCCTCTGGTGAGAGGAAAAGGAATCTCATAGTTCCTTGGAATTCAGAACTCCTGTGGGACAATGCTTCTAATCAAATAAATGGGGATAACTCCAAGTCACATTTCTAAGTGAATTATTTCTTAAACTGTAACAGAATTGCAATGAAGGAAAACTACAACACCATCCATCATGAATGGACTTGATTCTTATACATAAATGAGGCTGTACAGTTCTTAAAACATTTACAGAAACAGATTCCAAAGGAACACTACTCCAACACACAAACCCCATACCACCTCACTCAGAAATATTAGAAGTCTTTTAACTAGTATAGATTCAAGCTTCCCAGTGCTTTAAAGAGGCTATTTTAGATTTAATTTGGTGTTCTCCCATACCTGAAGTGCTGGTCTTATCTTTTATAGTTTCTCTCTACTAGTACTAGTCAGAGGTTTTTTTCTGTGACGCCAGTAATCTTGATGCCAGTTGCTGAACCAGTTGCTGAAGGATGCTTTGCATCTCTTTGATTTGCCTCCCCTCATTTTATACCCATAATCTCTAGCGAAATAGTTCCCTTCCCACCCTGCATAAGCCTAACCTGGCATGTTGGAAAAAGTAAATGTATTAACTGTAGTTTTGTCTCCTCTCCTCTGGGTATCCATTAGAATATATGCTACAGGTTATTCTATGTGGTGAGAAACTAAGTAAATAGTACTATCGTTCTAGAAGGCGCTAAGATAACCCTACAACTAGCAGTAGTTCTATATTAGATCTGGATACTACTGCAGCTGTTAAGGTAATCACTACAAAACCTTTATACTCTTTGGAGGGTTGAAATATACTGCCTGTACCAAATTTGTGCTCTGATCGATTAGCTAGGCTTTTAGCAGCTGAAATGGGTTACCTATATATACCTTCTGTCCCTCTGGGTCAGTCATCCAGCCCTGTGGAATCAAAGTTATTTCAGCTGAGGTTTAGTAACTGACCTCACAAGCTCTCCAAGCCGTTTAATTAGATGTCCAAGGGGCTGACAATAGTGAAGTCAGAATCCTTGCTATTATTGCTATCATCATCATCAGGGCTAGAACTCAGGTTACTAGAGGAGGCAGAAATGGAGCCCATGAGTGGATCAGAAAAGACCAAAGAAGAACGAGATGGAGCTTCATTCTTTGTTGCCGCCTCCTTGTGTGCCTGAAGTGACTGCTCGTGCTCACAGACAGCACCTTTATTTCCCTCCTCTTCTTTGGAAACCAGGATATAGTCATCAGTGCTTCTGCTCTCTGAATTTCCGCTTGTTTCAGCTGTTGCCTGTGAGACAATAGCATGGAAATGATTTAGACTAAGTGGCAAAACTAAAAACCACATCTTTATTTTAAAATCTCTATTATACCCATCATTGTGATACTGGACATAGGAAAAATGAACAATTGTTGCCAACAACTGACATAACTCAAGTCTACTCTGACTTGTATGATCTCCATCCACTGACCTGACAAATACCCTTGGTACTTTAGATGCGCCAACAGTTAAATTCAGAGTATAAAAATGTATCTTGCACTGTGTCCAAAAGATCACTAAACAGGACCCTGGTTAGATACATGGAAGGAATTAATTCCAGGCTCAAAAGCCCCCCTAGGAAGAATGACCCAAAGCTCATCTCTCAAACCTCAAACCTGGGGAGAAACAGCAAGAGGAATTTGGCTCATTGCAAGCATTGCAGAAGGGCAGATGAGGGAAAAATAATGTTTTTTAACTAACAAAACAGCAATGGCTAAAAATACTTGTTTACATTGCATGAAATATAAAGTTGAGAGAGAATAAAAATACATCACCAGGTACTGGACCTTGTACTGGTGCTAAAGTACTTCTCTCTCACATTACTGCAGTTCCCAAGATCACATAGTTACGTAGAACTATAGGGATCTTATAGGTACATTATAGTACTGAATATTTGACATTTTTTCTGTTGGTTGATGACCTAGTATTAGAGAACCTTTGGCTTTTAGAAGTTAGTGTAAAATGATATTTTGGAGAGTGATCTGAATCTCCACCTAGCCCATGTGGTGGCTTGTTCACCAAACTTTTACACCACCTGGAATAACTGCAGTCCTCCAAGAGGTCCACGATTTGAATCATGAGGCT
>NW_027056923.1:0-4370 GCF_011386835.1 Chrysemys picta bellii
TACAACAGCAGCTGTCAGGAGTTAAGCACTCAGCACAGTTAGAAACAGCAACAGCGCCATCCCCCGTGAGACGGGAGCAGGCACTGTGCCGCGGTCCCACACGGGAGAGAGCTATTTTCTTTGCCCACATGCTCCCCTCAGGAATTGGCAGGCTCCTAGGGGGCATATCAGTGCTGTGCTGCTCAGCCCCTGAAACTCACCCCTGTGAGGCATCACGGCATAGGTGAACTCATGGGGTCCAATATCTGCAGTGGCATCTGGTGACTTTGGCGCTCTCAGCCTGGAGGAGAGGGATGAATTAAGGGGGTGGAGTCTCTTCCACTGGCAGTGCCTAGAACCAGCCCCACTTCCTTTAAACACTAGTGCACATGCACTACTGGTGTCAAACCACCCTGCCATTCCATCACGCAGCAGGGACCCCTGCAAACTGCACCACAGTCAGGCTCCATGGCCGTGCCCCATTGGGGGAGGAGCTCCTGCCACAAGACTGCGAACGCCCGCTGCACTCACACGCCAGAGGCCTAGGGTCTGTCTTGACTTGTCACCAAACACTGGCCCAACACTTGGATCAAAGTATTCAAGAAACTGATCCCACCATAGAGAGCAAGGTGCTGCAAGCTCAGTAACTAGATCAGTGACAGCCAATCCTTAGTGGCATGAATTCCTGACCACTGCAGGAAAGGGTCAAAACCTTATCATCTCCGTACTTGACGGGACGGGGCAGAGAGCGGATCCCGTTATAAATGGGACACATTCTAAAGCACAATATGCACTAGAGTTTCCATTTCCAGTCCAATCCCGCTGCTATATACAGGGTGCAGACCACAGCGTTTGCAAAGTTAAACGATAGTGCACATGGGACTGCAGCATCCCCAGCGAGCAGAATTGTAAACCCAAGGCATCCATTGCCCAGCCCCGCCCCCCACCCACTCACAGCGAGAGGCTCATCACATTCTTGTGCACCGACGCGCCGTATTTGCAGTCGTTCAGCAATGCCACCCCGAAGCCGTGCTCAGACAGGTCCATCCACTTGTGACTCCACACCTTGGGGAAACAACTGGCCTGGCATTAGGGGGCTGTCACCCAGGATGGTTATTTGTGGAGCAAGGTGGGTGCCACGCAAACTGTTTTACTGACCAAGAACACAAAGGGTGGCTGGGGGAGGCAGACGATGGCCCCTTGGGCTCTGCAGCGGGCCAATCCCTGTGAACAGCCTAGATCACCAATCAGGAGCGTAACTGGAAATCTAGTCCCCATGAAGGAAAGGCAGATCGGGCTCCTTCATCAAACTGACGGGCAGCTGCAGTGAGGCCAGGATGCAAATTCCCTAGCTCTGGGGAACTGCATGACCCACTAACATTGAAATGCAACTTCGTCTGCCCCAGGCTGGCTCCACACAACAGCAAACCACAGGTCATTCCGAGACAGTTGAGCGTCCATCTGGATCCCCCGGAGGGAGCTTGTGATTGGGCAGTGGGAGGCCGGTACTTTGCTATGTCAGTGTACAAAGCCATATCTGTGCCCTGGCTGGGAAGGATTTGAATAGCGACACTGACTCAGCGACCCAAGATTTTGTTCTCACTGAGGTCCCTGCTTAAAGCTCTACTCTCTTGGGATATGGGGACCCTGCTCCTGCCGGGTTCACCTCCCCGCAGGAGACAGCCTATCCCTGCAGCAGTTCAGCGAGCAGCTGTGGTCCGAGGCGAGCTGTTCTCAGAGGGCACGCGGGGTGGGGAAAGAAGGGACGGTGTCGATCTATCAGGGCTATTTCTACCTAGAGAGCTGGGGCAGTGGCAGGGCCCAGCCTGCTGCCCTCCTACCTCGAACCGAGCCCAGTCCCAAGACGTGTTCCAGTGCGTCGGCCTCTGCAGGTGCCCAAACTGAATCTCATACGTTGCATTCATGCTCCGAACCTGCAATGGGAACTCCACCTTCAGGAATCGGTGAGCCTCATTCCAGTCAACCTAGAGCAAACGGGGCGGCCAAAAGGAGGCTCAGGTCATTGTGGGGGAGACAGGAAAGATGGCGTCATCTTCACCACAGTGGCTCCCCTGTTCTAGCTTCCCCAGAAACTCCCCATTGTCTAGTTAACCCCACCCAACAGGGACCTGGTTCCCTGGTAAAGTATCGAGCAAGGGCTAAAACTGGCCCTGGGACTGTACTCTACTGTCTCTGAACGTGGGAAAACACGATCACATCAATCCATCCCAGTGGCTTTAAACAATCCCAAAGCTCTTCCGAAGTGCTTCGTTATATGCCAGGGGTGGCCAAACTGTGGCTCACAAGCCACTGTAGATCAATCTCTGATAATTTTCATATGACTTTACATTGTGCCTCTTTATATAACCTTGTGGTGGGTCTACCCACGTGTGACATCTGTTTTCATGGAACTTTGTATCAAAGCCTCATTTAGAAACTTTGCATTGCCCTTGGTATAATATTATAGCCCCTAAGGATAAAATAAGATAGAAGAAAAATTATTTTTGCTAGCAGTAGAACAAGAGCTCTCCCCCCCCCCACACTCTTAATCAATTGCCCTGTTGAATGAATGAGGTGTGGATGAGCAAGGCATGGAAGGCAGCACCTCCAGACAGCTTCAACTGTTGGATAGGGGCTGGAAGCCAGACCCAAGGACAATAAAACGTGTCAAGTGGGCTCATTAAAGACAAGCAGACATACTGACGGCCTCGGGGGTTAGAAGCAAGCACCTTCTTTTGGAAACACCCTCTTTGCAGCATTGGGACAACACTCAAAAGAAAGCAGCACAAAGGACCAATGGACACAGACACAGAGTTTGAATCTGGTATAGATTTGCATAAGAGGAAAGCTGCTATAAAAGTGAGGTGTCTTGCAGAGGACCCCGGGTCTCGTCTTGTCAACATGGGAGCATCGATCCGGATCGGCAGAAGCCCGGCTCCACCCCCTCCCCCATCTAACTCACCTGGCCAGTGAAGTTAAGGGGAGCAACTAATTGGTAACAACAAGACGGAGTGTGTTTGTGTGTGTGTGTGAGTGTAAGTGTAATATATTATATGCATATAATACAGTGTTAATGAATACATGTATTACTAATAAATGTGGCGTTTTGTCTTATTCCCCCTGAAAAGATCCTGTGCAGTACTTTAAGTACAACATTTTGGTGGAGAATGCGAAAGGGGGAGCAAGCATAAAATCCACAGTTATTATAAAACTGGTGTGCACACCGCCAGCTTTAGCAAGCCTGGCACTAGAGGAAAAAAAAGTGTAAACTTTCAGTTAATTAACCAAACTCTGAAGGATATAGGAGTTTAGGTTTAAATTGTGTTCATAACTGAGCTAAAGAGGAAAATTTAGTGTTTCTCACTCTAATCCGGGGAAGGATTAACCAAACTCTGAAGGATATAGGAGTTTAGGTTTAAATTGTGTTATAGAGGTACATACACCCTCAGCCGTAGCAAGACTGAGATAAAGAGGAGAACATAAGTGTTTCTCACTCTGATCCGGGGAAGGATTTGTATAATTGGTGTATGAACCCTCGGTGGTAGCAGACCGAGTAATACAGAGGGAGGCGTAGCGTCTCTCCCTCTGGCCCAGAGTGGGTTAAAAACATAAGATACAGATCTTGTTCTGTTAAACCAAACTCTGAAGGATATAGGAGTTTGGGCAGTGTAGTGTGGTTTATGTTTTTTTTTTTTTTTTTTGTAAGTAATATTGTGGTAATTTCACAATTTTGAAAAAATGTTTAAGAAACGGAACCAGGAAGGGTGGGGGATAGTTGGAAAGCCCACCCTCCTTGCTAAATTGGTAGTGGAACAAGGCTTGTGCCCATGGAAAGGAACTGTTTATTAAAAAAAGCAGGATCGGGCCCAGGCAAGCAACAGATAGAGAAACTAAAAAACAGGTTGGGTACAAAGAGTTAAAACAGCACTCTCAAATCTTACAGCAGCAGTAACATCAGGAGAAGAAACATTTAAGACCCCAGAAGGGGGCAGACCTTTGGGACCCCTCTGGAGATTGGGAAGGGGGATATTTGGGATATTTGGGTAAATTCCTCCTCCCAGGGCCAAAATGCCATTGAAACAGTTAACAACAGTGCCTGCTTCTGCCTCAGATCTCCAGGCCATGGCAAAATGGCTGGAGATTTTAAAACAGAATTTTTTTCTAGATGGAGTGTTAAGGCCCTTTTACTGAGAGAAAGGGAGGATTTACACTCACAAGAAATGCACCACTTAATTAGCATTTGTGCAGCCCCAAGTACCAAACATACTGTGGCAGAGACCAAGCAGGTTCTGCCAGGGTAAAAGCACTGTGCTAATTTGTTTCCAAGCTTCTATCTTTCAGGCTCTGAACCAGAACATCAGGAGAGCTGGTACCAGCTGAAGAGTTATCAA
>NW_027056924.1:0-4370 GCF_011386835.1 Chrysemys picta bellii
TCCAGCCCCTGCTGCACCCCCTGCCCTGCCTCCAGCCCCTGCTGCACCCCTGCCCTGCCTCCAGCCCCTGCTGCACCCCCTGCCCTGCCTCAGCCCCACACCCCCTGCCCTGCACACACCAGACCCGCACCCCTGCCCTGCACACACCAGCCCCTGCTGCACCCCCTGCCCTGCCTCCAGCCCCACACCCCCTGCCCTGCCTCCAGCCCCGCACCCCCTGCCCTGCACACACCAGCCCCTGCTGCACCCCCTGCCCCGCCTCCAGCCCCGCACCCCCTGCCCTGCCCGCACCAACCCCTGCTGCACCCCCTGCCCTGCCTCCAGCCCCTGCACCCCTGCCTGCCCGCACCAGCCCCTGCTGCACCCCCTGCCCTGCCTCCAGCCCCTGCACCCCCTGCCCTGCCCGCACCAGCCCCTGCTGCACCCCCTGCCCTGCCTGCACCAGCCCCTGCACCCCCTGCCCTGCCTCCAGCCCCGCACCCCTGCCCTGCCCGCACCAGCCCCTGCTGCACCCCCTGCCCCTGCCTCCAGCCCCGCACCCTCTCTCCTGCCCTCAGACAGCCCCTGTCTCCAGCCAGCCCCGCACCCCCTGCCCTGACCGCACCAGCCCCCTGCCTACAGCCAGCCCTGCACCTCCTGCACCCACCAGCCCCTGCCTGCAGCCAGCCCCTGCTGCACCCCCTGCCCTGCCTCCAGCCCCGCACCCCCTCTCCTGCCCTCAGACAGCCCCTGTCTCCAGCCAGCCCCGCACCCCCTGCCCTGCCCGCACCAGCCCCTGCCTACAGCCAGCCCTGCACCTCCTGCACCCACCAGCCCCTGCCTGCAGCCAGCCCCTGCTGCACCCCCTGCCCTGCCTCCAGCCCCGCACCCCCTCTCCTGCCCGCAGCCAGCCCCTGTCTCCAGGTAGCCCTGCACCCCCTGTCCTGCCCGCAGCCCGCCCTGCACCCCCTGTCCTGCCCGCAAGCCAGCCCTGCACTCCTTGCCCTACCTGCAGCCAGCCCCACACCCCTTGCCGTGCCTCCCAGGCAGACCCTACCTCCAATCAGCCCCTGCCCTGCCCCTGCTCTGCCTCCAGCAAGCAATATATGTAATATATAATTTTGATTTTATTTATATAGTTATGGAAAGTAAATAATACATGAAGAAATGAAAGGGTGGGGGTTACGTGTTGTTTTTTTTTTACTCATCCCTGTCGGGGCCCCGCACTTCCTAAAGCCAGCCTTGCATACAGTAATGGCAAAGTTCTTGGTTCAGACTTGTAGCAGTGATAGAATAAACTGCAGGTTCAAATCAAGTCTTTGGAGTACATCCACAGCTGGGATGGGTCATTCAGTCCCTTGTATAGAGCTTCCTTTTTTAGCCAAGTCCTCCAGAGATATGAAGCAGGATTGAAGACAAGATGGAGACAAGGCATCAGCCTTTTATAGTCTCTTGCCGTGTCGTCTTTGCTTTCTTTGTCCCAAGGACACACTATCCAGCATGTGCATAGAAAAACCTTAGAGTTCTGTCCATAGGCAGGTCCTGCATGCCTTGCTGAGTCACAAGGTGTATCTACCTTCTCTCAATGGGTCAATTGTATAGCTCATGGTCCTTAGAGGGCCATTAAGCAGGCTAGGCAGAACTAACACCAACTTGTCTGGGGTGTTCCCCGGAAGCATAGCACAAGTTTGAAATACAGACAGTATAGAGCCAATATTCAGAACGTCAACTACAAAAGTGCTACACATATACAGAGAGCATAATTCTAATCAGCCAATCAGAACCTCTCCAGAGACCCCTTCCACGACAACCTTTATACAATATTGGCTGCAAATATAGAACAGTGTGGCAACGGTGATCTATATAGTTACAGATTATGTCAATAGCGTCACAGGAGGTGACATGGCATCAGTGAGACTGATATTGGAATACTGCATCCAGTTTTGGTGTCCTCCTTTGAAAAAGATGTTGTGAAATTGGAGCTGGGGCAGCAAAGAGCCACCAAATGTTCTGAGGGCTGGAGAAAAATGCCTTCTAGTGAGCGATTGAAAGAGCTCAACCTCTTTAGCTTATCAAAAGAAGATTGAAAGGTGACTTCATTGAAGTGTTGAAGTGCCTTAATGGAGAGAAAAGACTGAGTATTAAAGGGCTCTTTAATCGAGCAGAGAAAGGCAGAACAAGACCCAGTGGCTCGAAGGTGAAAAGAGAAAATAAAGAGATTTTTTTTCACTTCAAGGTCCAGAAACACAGACAAGGTTTTCATCTCAAGGCCAAAAGACCAAAAACATCAAGACATATTCAACAGCAAGAATGATTCACCACAGGAACAAGCTACCAAGGAAAGTGGTGGATTCTCCATCTCTTGATGTCATTGAATGAAGACTAGATGCCTTTCTGGAATGTGTTTGCCCCCAAGTAGCTATGGTGTCATACAGGAGGCCAGTGACATGCAGGGGGTCAGATTAGATGCTCTAATGGTCTCTACTGCCATCAAGTCTACTAATTTCTGAAAAACGGAGTGTGGCATTGGGAGCAGCGTCTGAGGTTTTACTGTCTAGTCGGCTCGCTTCCTAAAATGAACAGTCCTTGAGTGGGGTGATCCACAGGGAGTAGCTCAAAGCTCCCAAGTGCCTGGCCAGGGGCAGGACATTAGCACAGCAAGGAGGGGCGTGGCAGTGACATCACAAAGGCCTTTTGCAGGACCTCAGACTATTGGTCAAAGGTGGTGACCTCACAGAGAGATGCTGACATCAGCCAGGCAGGACAGAGGCGAGTGGCCCGGGAAAGCTCAGAGACCCCTGGGGCTTTGCTTCAGCACGTCTCTGTCTCGAGGTCTCTCTTTGAGGACTGAGAGAACATTCGGGTTCACGTACGTGAGCGGCAGGAGGAACCTCTGTCGAGTTTTCTCCTTCCCTTTTCGTGATTGTACGAGAAAGCAGACGTCCCTGTGTAGAAGGTAAGAGCCTCCTCCAGGCTGTGAAACCTGTTCAGTCTGATCCATCGGGTGAGAGAGTTGAATTCTAGGCATGGAAAACACGAGCTTAAGGAGGCAGAATTTTATTCCACACCTGGGATTTTGTCCCTTAGAATCACTGGGACATTGGGGTTTGTCCTTTTTGTTTTCACCTTTTCCTCCAGCCCTCCCTCCTTTCTCTTCTTCTCTTGCTTCTTTTGTCCTTTCCCCTGTTCCCCTCCCAGCACCAGGGGGTGTGTGTTTGTGTGTCGCGGGGGAGCGCTCTGCAGCTCCCACAGTGGGAGGTCCACCCAAAAATGTGGGGCTGAAATAGTGCCCCGCAGTGATCCCCACCAGTAGCATAGCTGGGGGGGTGCAGGGGAAGCAGCCACTTCCCCTCAGCACATTTTCCAAACGCGGCGCCTTAGTCAGGGGTTACCATGGCGCCAGCAGGCGGGGCCCACGCTCCGCTCTGAAGCTTGGCCTGCCCTGACCTCCTGCACGCAAAGGGGGGGGGGCAGCACGGCCGGAGGAGCCATGGGGGGGGGGCTGCACAGCCGGAGGAGCCATGGGGGGGGCGGCACGGCCGGAGGAGCCAAGGGGGGGCGCCTTTTTAATGTTTGCTCCCCCTGCTCTTAGAACCTGGCTATGCCACTGATCCCCACCAGTGACCTGGGCCGTCCTTTGGGCTCTCTGGTGAGAACCCTCAGCCTCCCGTCCTCAGCCTCTACCCTGACGGGCTGAGCAGGGGTTATTGACAGGGAGGAGACTCAGGTCCTTGTTCTCTTTTAAGACAAGTCAATAAGTCATAAGCAGTTCTAGGTTTGATGAATTTTGCTGCTTCTCTGCATGAATTGTCTCTGAGCAGCTCATGATTCTCTCTGCCATTGCAGTTCTCCTCAAATACTTGCTGAATAATTACTGTGCACTGTTGTTGGTCTGGAACTCATCTGAGAGCACTTTATTCAGGTCATTCAATGTATGAAATTCAAGTTCCGATGGTTAGTTTGAAAATCAGGGCTCTTGGGTCCTATTCCCAACTCTGCTACTGACTGGCTGTGTGACCTAAGACAAGTCAATTCTCCTTTCTCAGCCTTAGCTTCTCCCTCTTTCAAGTAGGGATAATAATGATCCGCTCCTACCTACCTCACGGTGGGTGGAGGATGGGGATCCGTTGGAGAGTGTCACTAGGAGCAGTGTCACTAGGAGCAGTGCATAAGATGAGGTGTCCTATCACGTTTACTCAGATCAGATTGTGACATAATAGAATAGCTGAAATAGTCGATTTTATTTGTATTTTTTACTTTTGAAATTGATAAGAGCAGCAACTACTTAGCTCAGACTCAGGCATCTTATCTAATTCTCGAGATCTAAGCGTCTCCTCTTGGTGTGCGAGGAGACAATTTAACACACTGTGACAAACAGCAGATGCTTTTGT
>NW_027056925.1:0-4369 GCF_011386835.1 Chrysemys picta bellii
CTTCTGCACAAACAGGATCAGTTGGACAATTTATCTCTGCAAATGCGAGAGCAGGTGAAATGCTCATCTTCATTCTCTGGTTAGTTGCACTTTTTCTTTGTTACATCCTTGTAGGAAAAACCAACCATTATCCAGGAAGGAAAAAGGAGCAAAGATGATCATTATTGGTTAGAATTACTGACTACTTACGTCTGAACAAGTAGCTCCCATTTTTATTACTTTATTCAGTAAAGCAACTTCTTGTGCTCTTTAGAGATGAAGATTTCATCAGTTACATTTCCTCCACCTGAAAGTATGACCAGAATCATTTACTATTATGGGAATGGCGTATTGTATTTCTTACCTCCTTAAAAGGATAGATCAGCTAATTTCTTCCTGTAACGTAGAGCCATCTGTCATCCTTGCATCTCAAAATATGACCTGCGCCAACGATCAATGTTTGACAGAGTATTTTTGTCATGCAATAAATGATTTGTCATTGGATTCATTTTGTAACAGAGAGTATAAATGCACACCTTCTCTGTGATGAATTGCTGCATTGGTTTATCTTTTTCTCTCCATACAATCACCTGTTTTGTTAAAAATCTAGTAGGTATAAGTGGCTTCCTTATTCTTGACTAGAACAAGTAAATACTTCTGTAACCTCTCCGAAGCTTTGGTTATGTATATTGCTTAATTCTTATGACACTGCTTGTAGCCTTTGACAGCAAAGGATAGATTCACTTCCTTCACCTAAAAACACTCAGATTGGTTAGTTTCCACTCCATTGCTATGAGAAGGTGCATTCCTTACCTCTTGATGGGAACAGTTTCTCGTACTACTTCAGTGGTACAATATGAACTTCTGACAGACAAGCTGCAGTGATCAAATCAACAGAAATAGGAACAATTGCAATGTCATCTCTGGAAAGGTAAGAACCAAGCTGATGCCAGCTCTCCGCTATGGACAATTGTACCCTTTCCTTTTTTGAATTGTACAATGCCTGCATTGTTAACCCCTAGTAGTGACAACTGGCTGCTTCTTACCCCCATCCACTTCTGTGCTTCTCCTTTCTCTTCTCTTCTAGCCTCTTTGACTACTCCTTTTTTTGTCTCTCCTCTTCCATTCCCCTTAGTTCCCTGGTGTTTATCACTAACTTCTTTGATTCCCCCCCCCCCTTATCTGATGCCTCATTTCCACTCCCCCCAGCCTTGTCCCTGCCTTGTTTCCTTCCCCCTTATAAGAATACTTTCCTTCACCCTTCTGTGTCTCACTTTCCCGTCTTTAGCAATGGAAGCAGGTTGGTCCCAGAAGGCCCTGCTCCAACACCCTAGTCCCTGTACTCAGACCTACAGGCAGCAGCCATGTGCTCTGGGCGACATCCTGGTGTGAAATGCGGCAGCCCCTGGTGGCTGACCCAACAATCACGCATAACAGCAGAGTCAAGGGTGGTCATCACCTCCTCCTTTGCGAAAAGTGACCTGCCCCACATCCCCCAGGGGAGCTGTAGGGGGAAGGCTCTGGCTGGCTCTAAACTCTCAAATGAGTCAAATTACACTTCAGATCTGGACTCACCAGCTGGGGCTCTGTGACAGTGAATTCCAGGGTCATGAACGGCTCCTTTCCCTGTGATTTGGATGGAGTGGGACTTACACAGCCCTCACCTATGGAAGCTTACATCATAGTTCCCATCCCCTGCCTGTCCCCACCTCTGGGTTTGTCTAGGTCACCACGCCTACAGTGGAATGTTCCACCTCCATCATAATGGGCCAATTCTGAGCAGTGCTGAGTTCCTGCATCTCTCTCTGGAACCAGTGAGAGCTGTGGGTGCCCAGCCTCGCTCGGGACTAACCCTGTTGGCTGCGTTTCATGGCACCGTACTGTGCCCTCCATCTTGTGTTCTAGGTTGATGGCTGCAGACCCACCCGGGGACTGACAGCCAGCACCTCCTGTACAGGGGAATACAGGCAGGGGCTTCAGTGTTAGTGGGAGATGGGCAGATACCACAACCATCACTCCACCCTTCCATGATAGCTGGGGGCTCTGATAAAGGACACCTGTTGTTGGCTGTGTGCCCATACCTTGTCCTGGCTCTGGCCAGGTAGCTGGCCTTGCCGACCTCAGTCAAACTGCCCAAAAGGCAACAGACTCATTCAGTGGCAAAGACGCTTGGCCAGGTTTGATGTCAACAAAGCACTTGTACTAACACCATATAGACTCCGCATGGACCCTACGATATGTACGCCCATGAGAATGGACCAGCTCAGTCAGGAGGTTGGGCTTCTAGAGTTTTCCAGTGAGCAGAGTCAGCTCTGCAAACTCATTCCACCACAACAATTTGTACTTCACTGGCTGGTTTGGGTTCAGTCTGTGCTGTTGTAAGGACAATGTCTGTGAGAACGTGTCAACAGGAAGTGGAGATGAAGTAGTTGTTTAGCTATATTGTAGAGGGGAAGTTAATGAGAGCTAGAACTGAAGGGAAGGGAGAGGGAAAGACAGATCTCTCAATGGTCTCTGATATCTCACCCAGAAACATAATTCCATAAAACATAAGCAGGGAAGAAGACAAAGTGGTGTTTTGCTTACTTCTCCCAGTTCAGGATGTGCCCCAGTGTTCCTTATGACCCATTTATGGGAATATTGGACACTGAGGTTGATGCATGGGCCATATTTATATCATTACCAAAATCCTTCACACTGAAAAGCAATGAGTAACTGGAAGACCCGATGACTGTTGCATGAACAAACTCCAGAAAGGAAGAGGGAAGAATGGACAAAGGAAGGGGTGGATAAAAGGAGGAAAAAATAAAAGTGACTCAATTTACACTCTCGAGGAAACTAATAATGAAGTAGATTCAGAACTGTAATAGATTTTGGTTCTAGCACTTGTGCTAGGTGTCCACCTGTAAGGGTTGAACTGCAGCCAGCATCTTAGCTCTTCTCCAGATCTCAGAGGCAGCAGGACCTAAGGGAGACTAGAAAGGTGCAGAAGCTGAGCTCTGACATGGTGCTCAGTGGACTTGCCCTCTAAGTCCCTTATTACCTGGTGCTTACAATAATGGGCAGATAGCAAATTGCTGGCATTGACCAGTGATGGTCCCTTGGGTTCCAGTTCCTGTCCCAGACAGGTTCCTTGCTGTGATCCCACCTCACACATGTAGGTTCCTGTGTCAGTTGTTTGCTTTCTTCAGAGATGTGAAACCCTCTTCCAAATACCAACCAGTCCCTTTCACTCATCAGCTCCTTCTTTTCCTCCAGTTCCATTGTTTGTGCCATTCCACATCTATGGGGTTTGGGTTTTCCAGGGTCCTGAATCTACACTCCCTGCTGAGATCTGACCCTTCCGAATCCTTGATCTTGGGTGGGCTCTGATTTAACATGAGGTCTGTAATGTCTGAATCCTGACTGAGACAGCAAGGAGAGGAAAGGGTCAACAGGCTTCCTTGGAAGGGTGGGAAAGTACCAGACCCATTCCAAAGGCGGGGGAGGGGGGATGAGCTGGCATCTAGAAGGAGAGGTTGAAATCTTACCGTCATAGGGAAGCACACTATTGCCAACCCTTGATTTTAAAAAATCGTGAAGACACCTCCCCAGAATCATGAGATTTGTCTTCATGTTTTTGACCCTTCAGAGGGAGTCACATTTTCAAGCTTTCCTCTGCAACCATGACAGCTACAAACCATTTTTTTTGTAAACAAAAGCAGAGATTCGCATGTAATGCCATGACTCTAGGGGCTGGGCCTCTCACTTCATCCTGTTTGAGCTACTTGCCATTCATGGGGAGGACAAACACTAGCTCCAGTGGCTGCATCTGTCACAGCTGGCTGCAGAATGAACTCAGAACAATGGTTTTAGTCAGTTCCACTTGCAGCCTGTGGTGTACGGACCTGCAAGGCTGTCATCTGTCCTTTGCCCCTTAAAAGAAAAGCAGTGGCCCCCTTAATCTCTCTGCCGCTGCCTTCCCGGGGCGTTCATTCGAAGTGCCTGTAGTTACTGATGTGGTTTGGGTTCCATGCGGCTGGGAAGCTGATGGGGGAGGGGCAGGAAGTGGACACAGAAGTAACATGGTGCTGGCCCCTCTCCCTCATCTCATCCCCTCCAGCCGCGTGCTACGAACCCCAACTGACCCTGTCCCATGTCCCCGGGTCGTGCTCCCCGTCCTCCGGGGCAGATCATGGAGTTCTGATTTCCCAGAGTTCCTGCAATGAGATTGACAGACCCCCCCCCCCCCCCCCCCGCCAGGCAGTACAGGGGGAATGAGCGCTTGTGGGCCAACCCAGCACCACCCGAGAGGTGCCAGACTTGGCGAGGGGGGGTTAAAAGAGAAGAGCGCTCTGCTGGAGCAGACTGAAGGGGACAGCAGGCTTCTGGCTCCCAGCTCCTGGGAAAT
>NW_027056926.1:0-4358 GCF_011386835.1 Chrysemys picta bellii
GTTTGCTAGTCTCTAAGGGGCCACAGGCCTGTGACACCAGGCACTGCATCTCTAGCAAACCAGGTTTGCTAGTCTCTAAGGGGCCACAGGCCTGTGACACCAGGCACTGCATCTCTAGCAAACCAAGTTTGCTAGTCTCTAAGGGGCCACAGGCCTGTGACACCAGGCAGTGCATCTCTAGCAAACCAGGTTTGCTAGTCTCTAAGGGGCCACAGGCCTCTGACACCAGGCACTGCATCTCTAGCAAACCAGGTTTGCTAGTCTCTAAGGGGCCACAGGCCTCTGACACCAGGCACTGCATCTCTAGCAAACCAGGTTTGCTAGTCTCTAAGGGGCCACAGGCCTCTGACACCAGGCACTGCATCTCTAGCAAACCAGGTTTGCTAGTCTCTAAGGGGCCACAGGCCTGTGACACCAGGCACTGCATCTCTAGCAAACCAGGTTTGCTAGTCTCTAAGGGGCCACAGGCCTCTGACACCAGGCACTGCATCTCTAGCAAACCAGGTTTGCTAGTCTCTAAGGGGCCACAGGCCTCTGACACCAGGCACTGCATCTCTAGCAAACCAGGTTTGCTAGTCTCTAAGGGGCCACAGGCCTCTGACACCAGGCACTGCATCTCTAGCAAACCAGGTTTGCTAGTCTCTAAGGGGCCACAGGCCTCTGACACCAGGCACTGCATCTCTAGCAAACCAAGTTTGCTAGTCTCTAAGGGGCCACAGGCCTCTGACACCGGGCACTGCATCGCCAGCAAACCAAGTTTGCTAGTCTCTAAGGGGCCACAGGCCTCTGACACCGGGCACTGCATCGCCAGCAAACCAGGTTTGCTAGTCTCTAAGGGGCCACAGGGGCCTGACACCAGGCACTGCATCTCTAGCAAACCAGGTTTGGTAGTCTCTAAGGGGCCACAGGCCTCTGACACCAGGCACTGCATCTCTAGCAAACCAAGTTTGCTAGTCTCTAAGGGGCCACAGGCCTCTGACACCGGGCACTGCATCGCCAGCAAACCAGGTTTGCTAGTCTCTAAGGGGCCACAGGCCTCTGACACCGGGCACTGCATCGCCAGCAAACCAGGTTTGCTAGTCTCTAAGGGCCACAGGCCTCTGACACCGGGCACTGCATCGCCAGCAAACCAGGTTTGCTAGTCTCTAAGGGGCCACAGGCCTCTGACACCGGGCACTGCATCGCCAGCAAACCAGGTTTGCTAGTCTCTAAGGGGCCACAGGCCTCTGACACCGGGCACTGCATCGCCAGCAAACCAGGTTTGCTAGTCTCTAAGGGGCCACAGGCCTCTGACACCAGGCAGTGCATCTCTAGCAAACCAGGTTTGCTAGTCTCTAAGGGGCCACAGGCCTGTGACACCGGGCACTGCATCTCTAGCAAACCAGGTTTGCTAGTCTCTAAGGGGCCACAGGCCTGTGACACCGGGCACTGCATCTCTAGCAAACCAGGTTTGCTAGTCTCTAAGGGACCACAGGCCTGTGACACCGGCACTGCATCTCTAGCAAACCATGTTTGCTAGTCTCTAAGGGGCCACAGGCCTGTGACACCAGGCACTGCATCTCTAGCAAACCAGGTTTGCTAGTCTCTAAGGGGCCACAGGCCTGTGACACCAGGCACTGCATCTCTAGCAAACCAGGTTTGCTAGTCTCTAAGGGGCCACAGGCCTGTGACACCAGGCACTGCATCTCTAGCAAACCAGGTTTGCTAGTCTCTAAGGGGCCACAGGCCTCTGACACCAGGCACTGCATCTCTAGCAAACCAAGTTTGCTAGTCTCTAAGGGGCCACAGGCCTCTGACACCGGGCACTGCATCGCCAGCAAACCAGGTTTGCTAGTCTCTCAGGGGCCACAGGCCTCTGACACCGGGCACTGCATCGCCAGCAAACCAGGTTTGCTAGTCTCTCAGGGGCCACAGGCCTCTGACACCAGGCACTGCATCGCCAGCAAACCAGGTTTGCTAGTCTCTAAGGGGCCACAGGCCTCTGACACCAGGCACTGCATCTCTAGCAAACCAGGTTTGCTAGTCTCTAAGGGGCCACAGGCCTCTGACACCAGGCACTGCATCTCTAGCAAACCAGGTTTGCTAGTCTCTAAGGGGCCACAGGGGCCCTGACACAGGCACTGCATCTCTAGCAAACCAGGTTTGCTAGTCTCTAAGGGGCCACAGGCCTCTGACACCAGGCACTGCATCTCTAGCAAACCAAGTTTGCTAGTCTCTAAGGGGCCACAGGCCTCTGACACCAGGCACTGCATCTCTAGCAAACCAGGTTTGCTAGTCTCTAAGGGGCCACAGGCCTCTGACACCAGGCACTGCATCTCTAGCAAACCAGGTTTGCTAGTCTCTAAGGGCCACAGGGGCCTGACACCAGGCACTGCATCTCTAGCAAACCAGGTTTGCTAGTCTCTAAGGGGCCACAGGCCTCTGACACCAGGCACTGCATCTCTAGCAAACCAAGTTTGCTAGTCTCTAAGGGGCCACAGGCCTCTGACACCGGGCACTGCATCGCCAGCAAACCAGGTTTGCTAGTCTCTAAGGGGCCACAGGCCTCTGACACCGGGCACTGCATCGCCAGCAAACCAGGTTTGCTAGTCTCTAAGGGGCCACAGGCCTCTGACACCAGGCACTGCATCGCCAGCAAACCAGGTTTGCTAGTCTCTAAGGGGCCACAGGCCTCTGACACCAGGCACTGCATCTCTAGCAAACCAGGTTTGCTAGTCTCTAAGGGGCCACAGGCCTCTGACACCGGGCACTGCATCTCTAGCAAACCAGGTTTGCTAGTCTCTAAGGGGCCACAGGCCTGTGACACCAGGCACTGCATCTCTAGCAAACCAGGTTTGCTAGTCTCTAAGGGGCCACAGGGGCCTGACACCAGGCACTGCATCTCTAGCAAACCAGGTTTGCTAGTCTCTAAGGGGCCACAGGCCTCTGACACCAGGCACTGCATCTCTAGCAAACCAAGTTTGCTAGTCTCTAAGGGGCCACAGGCCTCTGACACCGGGCACTGCATCGCCAGCAAACCAGGTTTGCTAGTCTCTAAGGGGCCACAGGCCTCTGACACCGGGCACTGCATCGCCAGCAAACCAGGTTTGCTAGTCTCTAAGGGGCCACAGGCCTCTGACACCAGGCACTGCATCGCCAGCAAACCAGGTTTGCTAGTCTCTAAGGGGCCACAGGCCTCTGACACCAGGCACTGCATCTCTAGCAAACCAGGTTTGCTAGTCTCTAAGGGGCCACAGGCCTCTGACACCGGGCACTGCATCTCTAGCAAACCAGGTTTGCTAGTCTCTAAGGGGCCACAGGCCTGTGACACCAGGCACTGCATCTCTAGCAAACCAGGTTTGCTAGTCTCTAAGGGGCCACAGGCCTCTGACACCAGGCACTGCATCTCTAGCAAACCAGGTTTGCTAGTCTCTAAGGGGCCACAGGCCTCTGACACCAGGCACTGCATCTCTAGCAAACCAGGTTTGCTAGTCTCTAAGGGGCCACAGGGGCCTGACACCAGGCACTGCATCTCTAGCAAACCAGGTTTGCTAGTCTCTAAGGGGCCACAGGCCTCTGACACCAGCACTGCATCTCTAGCAAACCAAGTTTGCTAGTCTCTAAGGGGCCACAGGCCTCTGACACCAGGCACTGCATCGCCAGCAAACCAGGTTTGCTAGTCTCTAAGGGGCCACAGGCCTCTGACACCGGGCACTGCATCGCCAGCAAACCAGGTTTGCTAGTCTCTAAGGGGCCACAGGCCTCTGACACCGGGCACTGCATCGCCAGCAAACCAGGTTTGCTAGTCTCTAAGGGGCCACAGGCCTCTGACACCGGGCACTGCATCGCCAGCAAACCAGGTTTGCTAGTCTCTAAGGGGCCACAGGCCTCTGACACCGGGCACTGCATCGCCAGCAAACCAGGTTTGCTAGTCTCTAAGGGGCCACAGGCCTGTGACACCGGGCACTGCATCTCTAGCAAACCAGGTTTGCTAGTCTCTAAGGGGCCACAGGCCTCTGACACCGGGCACTGCATCTCTAGCAAACCAGGTTTGCTAGTCTCTAAGGGGCCACAGGCCTGTGACACCAGGCACTGCATCTCTAGCAAACCAGGTTTGCTAGTCTCTAAGGGGCCACAGGGGCCTGACACCAGGCACTGCATCTCTAGCAAACCAGGTTTGCTAGTCTCTAAGGGGCCACAGGCCTCTGACACCAGGCACTGCATCTCTAGCAAACCAAGTTTGCTAGTCTCTAAGGGGCCACAGGCCTCTGACACCGGGCACTGCATCGCCAGCAAACCAGGTTTGCTAGTCTCTAAGGGGCCACAGGCCTCTGACACCGGGCACTGCATCGCCAGCAAACCAGGTTTGCTAGTCTCTA
>NW_027056927.1:0-4357 GCF_011386835.1 Chrysemys picta bellii
TGCCATGGGTGGGGGGTTGCGATGGGGGTAGGGGGAGTCATGCCATGGGGCAGGGGGTTGTGATAGGGGGAGGGGGAAGTCATTCCTTGGGGTGGGGGTTGCAATAGGGTGAAGGAGAGTCATGCAATGGGGCGGGGGGTTGCAATAGGGCGAGGGGGAGTGATGCCATAGGGCGGGGGGTTGCAATGGGGGGAGGGGAGTCATGCCTTGGGGTGGGGGGTTGCGATAGGGGTAGGGGAGTCATGCCTTGGGGCGGGGGGTTGCAATGGGGGGAGGGGGAGTCATGCCTTGGGGCGGGGGGTTGCAATGGGGGGAGGGGGAGTCATGCCTTGGGGCGGGGGGTTGCGATAGGGGGAGAGGGGTCATGCCTTGGGGCGGGGGGTTGCAATGGGGGGAGGGGGAGTCATGCCATGGGGCGGGCGGTTGCAATGGGGGAGGGGGAGTCATGCCTTGGGGCGGGGGGGTTGCGATAGGGGGAGGGGGAGTCATGCCTTGGGGCGGGGGGTTGCAATGGGGGAGGGGGAGCCATGCCTTGGGGCGGGGGGTTGCAATGAGGCCGGTCCCCCCCACGCACCTGGAGATGAAGACCTTGGAGCAGCTGACAGAGGGGCTCAGGTCGCACATGGCCGGTACCCGGGATCCCGCTCCCGTGAGCTCTCCACGTGCAGCGCGTACACGGAGAGCGCCAGCCCCAGCGCGCCCAGCACGAGCCGCAGCGCCCGCTCCCAGCCCGGCGTCGCCATCGTCTGCTGCCCCCGCGCGCCGGGACCGGGCTCACCCCCACTGGTGCGCGCACCTGCCAATCAGGAAACGGCTGTGGCCCATTGGCTGCCTCTTCAGGAGGTGGGATGTGGAAGCAAGGGATTCTGGGACGTGTAGTTTTATGTACCCAGTGGAGGAGAAGGGGGAGCTCTGGCGCCTGGGGGGGTCTAGTGGTTGGAGCAGAGCCCTGGGGTAACAGGGGGCTCCGGGGGCTATTTAAAGGGCCGGAGCTCCAGCTACCTCTACTGCCTCGGTCCTCTAAATAGCCGCGAGAGCCCCACAGCTTCCCCAGGGCTCCGGCAGCTATTTAAAGGGCCAGGGTGGTAGAAGCAGGGGGGCCCCTGCCCTACCTGCAGCCAGCCCCTGCTGCACCCCCTGCCCTGCCTCCAGCCCCGCACCCCATGCCCTGCCTCGAGCCCCACACCCCCTGCCCTGCCTGCAGCCCTGCACCCCCTGCCCTGCCTGCAGCCCCGCACCCCGTGCCCTGCCTCGAGTCCCACACCCCCTGCCCTGCCTGCAGCCCTGCCCCCCTGCCCTTCCTGCAGCCAGACCCTACTGCACCCCCTGCCCTGCCTCCAGCCCCGCACCCCATGCCCTGCCTCGAGCCCCACACCCCCTGCCCTGCCTGCAGCCAGCCCCTGCTGCACCCTCTGCCCTGCCTCCAGCCCTGCACCCCGTGCCCTGCCTCCAGCCCCACACCTCCTGCCCTGCCTGCAGCCAGCCCCTGCTGAACCCCCTGCCCTGCCTCCAGCCCCGCACCCTGCCTCGAGCCCCACACCCCCTGCCCTGCCTGCAGCCCTGCACCCCCTGTCCTACCTGCAGCCAGCCCCTGCTGCACCCCCTGCCCTGCCTCCAGCCCCGCACCCCCTTCCCTGCCCGCACTAGCCCCTGCCTGCAGCCAGCCCCACACCCCCTGCCCTACCTGCAGCCAGCCCCTGCTGCACCCCCTGCCCTGCCTCCAGCCCCGCACGCCCTTTCCTGCCCGCAGCCAGCCCCTGTCTCCAGCCAGCCACGCACCCCGTGCCCTGCCCACACCAGCCCCTGCCTACAGCCAGCCCTGCATCCCCTGCACCCACCAGCCCCTGTCTCCAGCCAGCCCCGCGCCCGCTGCCTGGAGCCAGCCCCGCAGCCCCTGCACCCACCAGCCCCTGTCTCCAGCCAGCCCCGCACCCCCTGCCCTACCTGCAGCCAGCCCCTGCTGCACCCCCTGCCCTGCCTCCAGCCCCTCATTTCCTGCCTGCAGCCAGCCCATCTCCAGACAGCCCCGCACCCCCTGCCCTACCTGCAGCCAGCCCCTGCTGCACCCCCAGCCCTGCCTCCAAACCCGCACCCCCTCTCCTGCCCGCAGCCAGCCCGTCTCCAGCCAGCCCCGCACCCCCTGCCCTACCTGCAGCCAGCCCCTGCTGCACCCCCAGCCCTGCCTCCAGACCCGCATCCCCTCTCCTGCCCGCAGCCAGCACCTGTCTCCAGCCGGTCCCGCACCCCCTGCCCTGCACCCACCAGCCCCTGTCTCCAGCCAGCCCCGCACCCTCTGCCTGCAGCCAGCCCCACACCTCTTGCCCCCACCAGTCCCTGTCTCCAGCCAGCCCCTGCCTGCAGCCAGCCCCACACCCCCTGCCTGCAGCCAGCCCCTGCTGCACCCCCTGCCCTGCTTCCAGCCCCGCACCCCGTCTCCTGCCCACAGCCAGCCCCGCACCCCCTGTCCTGCCCGCAGCCAGCCCTGCACCCCTTGCCCTACCCTCAGCCAGCCCCACACCCCTTGCCCTGCCTCCAGGCAGACCCTACCTCCAATCAACCCCTGCCCTGCCCCTGCCCTGCCTCCAGCAAGCAATATATGTAATATATAATTTTGATTTTATTTATATAGTTAAGGAAAGTAAATAATACATGGAAGAAATGAAAGGGGGTTCTTTTACGTGTGTTTTCTTTTACTCATCCCTGTCAGAGCCCCGCCTAAAATGTTCAAATTGGACCCCGCACTTCCTAAAGCCAGCCCTGCATACAGTAATGGCAAAGTTCTTGGTTCAGGCTTGTAGCAGTGATAGAATAAACTGCCGGTTCAAATCAAGTCTTTGGAGTACATCCACAGCTGGGATGGGTCATTCAGTCCTTTGTACAGAGCTTCTTTTTTTAGCCAAGTCCCTCCAGAGGTATGAAGCAAGATTGAAAACAAGATGGAGACAAGGCATCAGCCTTTTATAGTCTCTTGCCGTGTGGTCTTTGCTTTCTTTGTCCCAAGGACACACTATCCAGCATGTGGCATAGAAAAACCTTAGAGTTCTGTCCATAGGCAGGTCCCAGCATGCCTTGCTAAGTCACAAGGTGTATCTACCTTCTCTCAATGGGTCAATTCTATAGCTCATGGTCCTTAGTGGGCCATCAAGCAGGCTAGGCAGAACTAACACCAATTTGTCTGGGGTGTTCCCCGGAAGCATAGCACAAGTTTGAAATACAGACAGTATAGAGCCAATATTCAGAACGTCAACTACAAAACTGCTACACATATACAGAGAGCATAATTCTAATCAGCCAATCAGAACCTCTCCATAGACCCCTTCCACGACAACGTTTATACAATATTGGCTGCAAATATATACCAGTGGTGGCAACGGTGATCTATACAGTTACAGATTATGTCAATAGCGTCACAGGAGGTGACACGGCATCAGTGAGACCGATATTGGAATACTGCATCCAGTTTTGGTGTCCTCCTTTGAAAAAGATGTTGTGAAATTGGAGCTGGGGCGGCAAAGAGCCACCAAATGTTCTGAGGGCTGGAGAAAAATGCCTTCTAGTGAGCGATTGAAAGAGCTCAACCTCTTTAGCTTATCAAAAGAAGATTGAAAGGTGACTTCATTGAAGTGTTGAAGGGCCTTAATGGAGAGAAAAGATTGGGTATTAAAGGGCTCTTTAATCGAGCAGAGAAAGGCAGAACAAGACCCAGTGGCTGGAAGGTGAAAAGAGACAAATTCATATTACAAATAAAGCACAAATATTCAACAGCGAGAATGATTCACCACAGGAACAAGCTACCAAGGAAAGTGGTGGATTCTCCATCTCTTGATGTCATTGAATGAAGACTAGATGCCTTTCTGGAATGTGTTTGCCCCCAAAGTAGCTATGGTGTCATACAGGAGGCCTGTGACATGCTGGGGGTCAGATTAGATGCTCTAATGGTCTCTTCTGGCCATCAAGTCTAGTAATTTCTGAAAAACGGAGTGTGGCATTGGGAGCAGCGTCTGAGGTTTTACTGTCTAGTCGGCTTGCTTCCTAAAATGAACACGCCTTGAGTGGCATGATCCACAGGGAGTAGCTCAAAGCTCCCAAGTGCCTGGCCAGGGGCAGGACATTAGCACAGCAAGGGAGGGGCGTGGCAGTGCCATCACAAAGGCCTTTTGCAGGACCTTAGACTATTGGTCAAAGGTGGTGACCTCACAGAGAGATGCTGACATCAGCCCGGCAGGACAGAGGCTGTCATCCTTCCTGTCATCCTGCAGTAGCTGGGGAAGCAAATCCTCCTGGAGGGCCCTGCCCACATCCCTGTTCTCTGGGCTCCCTTGCGGGCAGAGATAATTAAGGATCCAGCTCTAGCTCC
>NW_027056928.1:0-4344 GCF_011386835.1 Chrysemys picta bellii
TCTGTATGGCTCAAAAGTTTGTCTCTTTCACCCACAGAAGTTGATCCAATAAAAAAATTGGACCTCACCCATCTTGTTTCTTTCTGAGCATGTCATTTCTAGCCATGAGTAAGGGCAGGAGCTGTAATTCTTGGGTAAGCCATACACAATAGAGATGGGCGATCGAGGGACAGGAAGTAGTTTGGAGCTGTGCGATACCGTATTGTACTGACACCAATGTAGAATGGTCATTAGTGCCAGGATGTGATTACCTCTGCGATCCTGGAGGGGCTGTTGCAAACCACAGTGGGGCTCCAAGCAGCCAGAAATTCCTTGTTCCTCTGGTCAGTCCATTCCACATTCTTTCTGTCCAACTGTGCAACTGAAATACATGTTAATACCACTCTTAACTTTCCATTCTGCTTCCTGGCTTCTGCTCTCATCCCTCTTTACTGGACAAAGCCCTTTGTTTGGCCCTGATCCAGGAAAGCATTTAAGCACATACATTATTCTAAGCAGATGAATAATCCCAGGGACTTCCGTGGGACTACTCGCCTGATGAAAGTTACAGATGTGCGGAAATGTTGTGCTGGATCAGAGCCTTGACCCCCAGAGTAAAGTGACTCTATCAAGTGGTGACTGGAATCTAGCCAAAACACTTCAGTGGCATAGAAGTGGATTAACACAGTCATGAATCGAGCCCCAGATTTGGATCCAGATTTCCAACAGCCATCAAAGTTCTGGGGCGTTCGGGGTACAGGCATCTCGAACTGAACTAATTGGTCTGATGGCGTTGAATCCCCTATCATCGTGTCCCACTGACCCTTCCCATTCCCACTGACGGAATGAGCTCTACCAGTCTCAGTTTGCGGTAACGTGTGTTGCCTTTCTCTGTATTCCCCCCTCCCCTTTCCTTTCTTTGAAAGTCAGGGCTAGAATTACGGGATGACTATCAGACGCTTGTTTCTAGAGCCACAAAAAAACCAGCACTCTGTTCAAAGGAACAAATACCGAGCCAGATGCTCTACTTCTTCCTCAGGCACTATCCTGAACGGGAGCTTTGCCTGAGGAAAGTCTCTAGCATTTAGCTCCCAGGAGGGGGATTCAGATGCTCATCACTGCTTCTCTTACTCTTTTGGCGCCACGCAATAGAGACGAGGTAATGAACAGCCCCTGCTGCCTTTGAGCTGATCGCCTTGACGGGATCCCCACAGTGGATCCCCAGCACTGCAACCAGGTGTCCGAGCCTGGTGAATGGAGACGCTTCCTAATTGTACAAAAGAGGAGAGGAGGAATCCATTACCACTGCAGGTAAAGCGGGCTGTGTCTCCTAGGCAAGGAGTCTATATCCACACAGTCCCTTTCTATAATGGGGCGTGATCCTCAGCTCTCCCTCTTCAGAAGAGGCTTGGGAGCCAGAAGAAGAATATAGGGCTCGATCCCGCATCACAGACGTCCACTGGAGTTTTGCCACAGATGTCAGTGGGAGCAAGATCAGGATCATAATGATCTGTAACGGCTGAGGTGGGCTGGAACGGAGAGGCCTCTTCCTGCAGCTCCACAAGAGGAAAGTATCCCATGGTACTAGGATGAGGAATGGAGGCAAACAGGGAACCAGCTGGGGATGAAATGTCTTCAGTCTCTAGGATTTTGAAATCTCTTTTCTCTGAAATTCATTAGATCCAACCATAGAAAAACCCGTTCTTCCTGTGCCCCTTGTTAGCTGCCTTTCCTGCATTGGAAAGAGGTGGCCTATTCCTCCAGGGCACTGGATTTATTTTCCAAGTGTATCAGACGCCAACCCATCTCAGTCAGGATGATGGACGAGCAACGAGATCGGTTTTTCCTCCACCTATTAGGGAGCTTTGCACTGTGGGGCCCATCAACATACTTCTAAGCAGGAAGTTTCTCTGGCGTGGGAGAGTGCCCTGTAGGTCTAGTTTACAATCAGGTCACTAGAAGTCAAGAGTTACTCACATCCAGTTTGACTTCTGTGGCCACGAAGTTTAGGAGCAGTATGCTGCTCCATACAGCCCTCTCCCGCTGGCAAGCTTCCCTCGAATGCATCCAGGAGTCCATGAGCTGCAGGAAAAACAAGAGAGGTTAAAAATAACAGGGGGAAAGGGTGTATACAAGTGATTCCCAAAGGATAATCTTTATTCTGGCTGAATCATCTCACTCTTACAGATACAGGCTGCGTCTGCTTTGTGCAGACTCAAAATACACATGGAATTCTTCTCTTCGAACGGAAGCAAAGTGCATTTCTCTCTGAGGGCCCAGTCACACACCCGCTGAAGTCAATGAAAGTTTTGACATTGATCTAAGGACCGATCCAATGCCCACTGAAGTCAACGGAAAGGTCCCCATTTGATTTCAATGAGCATTGGATCGAGCCTTTAATGGATGCAGAATTGGGTCCTATGTAAGGAAGGGAAGGGCCAAGTCTTCTCTGGACAAGCCACACAATCCAGCATTTCATTCAGCAAAATAAGAGCAGCTGGAGGAAAACTTCTATTCTTTCATGATTGCAGACTTTGGGCCAGCCCTCATGCTCTGTAGTTAGCGGCAGTCTTGGTTCCCATTGCACCCATTGGTTCTCACTGTGGGGCAGCTGGAGCTGGGAGTTCTGTGGAGGCCAGGTGCCAGCCCTCACGGGGGACTAGAGTCCTGGCAGCGACCCCTCCAATTGCATCAGGAGTGGCAATGATGGGCAGTAAAGGGAATAACGTCCTCATTTGGAAGGACACTGTGATGTAAGGGCCACCTGGAGACAGGAAAGAAACTGAGGGTAACAATGGAGGAGATTGTCAGACCTCACAGATGGAAATAGAAGACTCCCCCGTGCTACATGAACCTTGTCACATATGCCCTAATAGGAGAACCCTGTGGAGATGGGGCACTCCGTTCTTTCCTTAACTCTCCTTTCCCTCACAAGCTCTTAACAAGATTTTCCTGTTCCTCTTCCCTACCTTACCATCCTCCAACCGGCATCTCCAGATCCTGTTTACCTGCAAGATCCTCTCTAGCTCTGCCGGAACTGGATTTTCTAAAATCAGACTCTGGAGCATCTCGTTGAGGGTCTGCAATGTTTCAATGAAGAGAACCTGAAAGGAGGAGGAACCGTTATGCTCAGCGCCACAGAGCTGTGGATTATACAAATAATTTATCTTATGGGCTTGAGGCAAGAATCACAGGGTGAAATTCTTTGGCCTATATTATACAAGAAATCAGGCTAGATCAGGGGTGGCCAACCTGTGGCTCCGGAGCCATATGCGGCTCTTCAGAAGTTAATATGCGGCTCCTTGTATAGGCACCGACTCCGGGACTGGAGCTACAGGCGCCAACGTTCCAATGTGCCCGGGGGTGCTCATCAGGGGCGTAGCCAGGTGGAGGGAACAGGGGCAGTGGAAAAAAAAAAGGCGCCACCCGCTGCGGTGCTTTTACTGACAGGGTGGCGCTCCGGGTCTTCGGCGGCACCTCGGCGGCGGGACTTTCACTCGCTCTGTGGGTCTTCGGTGGCACCTCGGCGGCGGGACCTTCACTCACTCTCCGGGTCTTCGGTGGCACCTCAGGGGCAGGACTTTCACTCGCTCTGCGGGTCTTCGGCGGCACCTCGGCGGCGGGACCTTCACTCGCTCTGCGGGTCTTCGGCGGCACCTCGGCGGCGGGACCTTCACTCGCTCTGCGGGTCTTCGGTGTCATTTCGGCGATGAAGCTTCAGTGCCGCCGAAGACACCCGGAGCTAGTGAAGGTCCCGCCGCCAAAATACCGCTGTGGTCGCCACCCCCCAAATTGTAGCGCCCTAGGCGACCGTCTAATGGGTTGTGCCGGCCCTGTGTCTTTGCCCTTTACTCCTCTGGGTCTTAGATACTATTCACTCCAATGATTTGGTTAGAGAGAGCATATGTGAGCATGCGGGATGTGAGGCAAATTAAGTGTTCTAAATTCTATTGACTTTGGTAGTGAATTTGGTCCAGTGTCTGTAATTTCTCTCCCCTCAACTTTAGGGCCATAAATGGCTTTTCAGAATTAAAAAGCACAGGCACTGAAAGCCTTAGTAACTCTGACAGTACGGGTCAGATGTTTAAAGATTTGCCACCATATTTACACCCACAATTTGCAGGTGCAGCTTTGCTCCTACTGGTCTTTTCACCCGTCAAGTTGATCACTTCGATGCCAAAGTACTGGATTTAGGTATGAAATCAGGTATTTCAGGTGCCCACGTGAGCTAAGGTGTAACTGCAAATAATTGCAGGTCACAGGTAGGGACTAAAGTAAAGTTCAGGCTGAAAATGTGGCTGTATCGAGTGCCGCAGGACCCCAACTTTATTCAGCCCCTTCATGCAAGAGGACCTAGCTGTGGGA
>NW_027056929.1:0-4343 GCF_011386835.1 Chrysemys picta bellii
CTCTCCTTCTGTCCAAGTAAAAGCAACTGACACTGAGGGCCAACTGCCAGTGTTCAAATCACAGCATTGTGAGGTCACACTGCAGCACTTATGTCATTGTTGCCATGAACACGGGCGGGTAATAAAGGAAGGACCAAGGGTTGTTAACCATATAAGCGACATAAAGTATTATGGAGGTGCCTGGTGGTGACTCCAGTTAAGGTTAAGGTTTTGTCTAAAATGGGGCATAAATTCCTGCTTTTCCCTATGAGCAGGTGGTTAACCAGTATGGATTAACCTTTACTCTGACCTTTACTCAGTCAGGGAGTTAGGCACATAAATACCTGCAAAACTCTGGGCCCAACTGCCACTCAGAACTTCCCCTGAAGATGGTGGCCTCATTGGTTCTAACTGTCAACATTCCTATGCTGCTCATAGACATTGCAGATGCTCCATCCATACATGTATATTTTGTGCTTTTAAAAAGGCAGTTTCATAAAACTGGAAATGAATTGAGCCAATGAGCTCAGAAGAAGAATCTAAATCGAACAAAGGTGTCTGAGAATTGAGTGATGTTTAAGAACACTTTAGTCAATGCCCAGAAGTTGACAATTGAAGGCGGCAGCACACTGATAAAAACCCCACAAACCTGACTTAGAGGGGAACTGACGGCATTTCTATAAAATCAACCTACCCACGTCAGCTCCGGGTTCCAATCCAGGGCCTGGCACTGCACAGCCCAGGCCTGTATCTGCTCCAAGCACCATTGACAAGAGGTCGTGGGTTCAAACTGCAGCACCACAGATCTCGAGTCAATCCCAGGAGAAACTGCCTCACTGTAAGAGCAGTAGGACAATGGAACAGAGGCCTCAGGAGGTCATGGAGGCTTCTTCGTGGAGGTTTTCAAAAGGGGGGCTGGGCAGCCATCTGTCTGGAACACAACAAACCCTGCATCTTGGCAGGGGGTTAGACTAGAGCAGCGGTTCTCAAACCTTGACCCCCTTCTGACAACAAAATTACTACATGACCACAGGCAGGGGGACCAATGTCTGAGCTCCGCCGCCAGGTAATGGCACATTCCTACGGGGAGCAGTTTAATACACTACACCTGTAGGGGGTTGAAGAGGGGCAGGGGATGTGAGAGCCAGAGGGCATTGAGGGGGGAACAGAGAGGTGGAAGGGGACAGGAGGGAAAAACAGGGATGCAGGGGGGCGGGAGGGGCAGGAATTGGGGAACAGGGATGTAGGAGGGGGTAGGAATTGGGGAACAGGGATGTGGGAGGGAGAGGAGGGTGGTGAATGGGATGTGGAAAGGGGCAGGAGGAGGAAGGGGGATGTGGGGGGGGAGGGGGTGAATAGGATGTGGAAAGGGGCAGGAGGAGGAAGGGGGATGTGGGAGGGGGCAGGAATTGGGGAACAGGGATGCAGGGGGCGGGAGGGGGCTGGGGGATGTGGGGCGTTGGAGGGAGGGTGGGGGAACACACAGGTATCGGGACAGGGGGAGGATTCTGGGGCTTAGGGGAGCAGACCTGGATTAGAGGGAAACTCTGAGGGGGGATAAAGGGAAGAAAAGGGGGGATGTGGGGAGGGGCTGGGGGGGCTGGAGGGAGAATATGGAGCAAGCAGAGGCTGGCTGGGGAGGGCAGAGCCAGAGGGCAGGAGGAGGGAGGGAGATGGGCCGAGATACAATGGCAGCTCCCCCAGCCCATGGGGTAGGAGATGGGGAGGGGCTGCCCCGCCCAGCAGCCACTGGGAATCTTTTTCCCTAGACAGGGTCAGACCAGGGATATAAAAGGTTAACCGGTAAGTACTGGGTTTACTGGTTTGCTTACCAGTTAACCGGACCTTGCAGTTAACCCCGCCGACCAGCCAGCCCCCCTGGGCTGGAGGAGCCCCGGCCGCAGCGGGCTGGCTGGACCTGAGCCCCGCCGCAGTGGGCTGGGGGGTGTGGAGCAGCCCCAGCCCCGGTGGTCAGGCAGGGATCCTGGACACAGCCACGCTGGAGTGGCTCCAGGCCTGTCTGCGGTGGGCAGGCCGGCCTGGAGCAGACCCTGACATACCTGGCCGGCGGGACCCCAGCCCCGGCTGCCCTGCGCCAGCCCGCTGGACAGACCTCGAAGGGTTTAATTGGTTATATGATTATAATTTTAATCGGTGTCATGGAGTGTGGGGGAGTCAGGTCCCTGCACCCCACTTCCTGCGATTCACTGGGACTCTCAGCCAGCCAGTAACATGGAAGGTTTATTGTACAACAGGAACACAGTCCCAAACAGAGGTT
This sequence comes from Chrysemys picta bellii, assembly GCF_011386835.1. Classification (NCBI taxonomy): domain Eukaryota; kingdom Metazoa; phylum Chordata; order Testudines; family Emydidae; genus Chrysemys; species Chrysemys picta. The sequence goes on from NW_027056929.1 coordinate 2,258, forward strand.
GTAGGTACAACCAGGACCCCTCAGTCACGTCCTTCTTGGGGGCAGGGAGCTTAGACCCCAGTCTTGGGGCTCCCTTCGTTTCCCCAGCGAGCTCCAAACTGAAACCCCCTCCAGCCGTCTCCCCCAGTCTCCCCCTCCCCCCCGGCTCCTCCTCCAGCCTTTGTCCAGTTTCCCCGGACAGAAGGTGTCACCTGGCCCCAACCCCCCTCCTGGGTGCTCATGTCTCCCATCCCACACACAGTCCCAGTAACACTCCCCTGCAAGATTCCCAGGTCAATACTCCCCACTCCCTGCTGCGTCACAATCGGTTCACTGTTTTAATTGATATTTACATCCCTAGGTCAAACAAGCATGGGGGGGCGCCATCAGACTTCCCCCTAAGGGCTCAGAGTTTACAAGGCAAATACCCTCCCCCTACCATGCACACCCCCTGCTCCTAATTTAGTCTTTGTTTTATTAAGACAATCTCATTATTTGGGGGTCTGACTGCTGAATGATAAATGTTTGGGGCTGACAGAACTGAACAGGTCCCTGCTCCAATTTCTGTGTCAACCAGTCACTGCTAGCAACAGCAGGCACGGAGCCCAACTGGCCTTTTTTTTTTTTTTTTAGTTTGAATCATGTTCAGGTTCAGTTCCATTGAATACGTTCAGTTTCATTTCCGGTTCAAGCCACCCAAAGAAACAAAAATAGAAGTTCAGTTACCGGTTTAAATCCTATATCGATCTCAGTGGAGGTAAATCCAGCTGCAACTTAAAATGGAAACTGTTTTGATTTTTGATTATTTATTTATTTTGTAACTTAAACTTTACGTGAGTTTTCCTAGTGTTTTTGTGTTGTCAAATATACATGATTATTTTTTTCCCTAAACAGTCTGTTTGAGAAACCTAAAAAAACATATTTAAGCATTTGCTTTTGGGATCTCTGCAGAGAACGGATACATTTGAGGTCTGGACGTTTTCTTTGACGCTCACTTGTGTTGCTGTTAGTGCAGTACGAATTTTTGCTAGTTGATTTAGCGTGGGCATGATATTTTTCAGATGTTCCCAGTAGTTCGGTATGTTTTCTTTCTTATGGAGGCGTAGACCATCTGCGAATGAATCAGGAATTGGCCCAATCCTTTTTTGGGCTCTCCATCATCCAGATATCGCTTCCTTTTTAGAGATTTTACAAGCGTTCAGAAGAAATTCCAATTCATCTTTCAATTTCAGACGTGTCTGACTGACTCTCTGACATCATTATTTCTGACTCAGACATTTCCATCTTCATCCATGTTTTTGGTGTCATGAAATTTTGCCTTGACTTTGTCCTCTGCTGACAGTGGGGGTTGATGTCTAGATCAAGATATATGTGTGAGAGAAACAGAGCTCTCTGGGTAGGGGGAGGGGTGGACGTGGGTATCAGACAGTGCCGCGGAGGGGGCTGGCAGGAGGCTTCAGTGGGGAAGGGAGTTTGGAGCATGAACCCTGCCTCAAGTGGGGCAACTGGAGGGAGGAGGGAGCTGCCCCAGGGGTGGGGCTGGTGGGAGGAGGCACGTCAAGGGGAGAGGTTTGGGGAGCCGTTACCTTTGCCCTTAGACTTGAAGAGTTATTGTGAACTTCAGGGCCCAGGGAGCATCCAACCCCTTCTCTCCCCAGGGGCATCTCAGAGATGGGTCATCTACCTCTGGGCCCCCTTCTGCCTCCCATGGTGTGCAGGCAGCCCCCAAGGTTCTCCTCTCCCTCCCTGCTCTTGTGGGCTGGCCCCCCTTCTCTTCTCACTGTCCTGGGGCAGGCCGTTCTGGGGGCCATCACCAGCCCGCTGGCTAGTCTGTTGTCTTCTCTTACAATGAAAATAAGATCTCCATAGTTTTTAAAAAAAATAATGAGCTTTAAAAATGCTGAATCTTTATTTTAACTGGTAACAGCCCCTCCACCCTCCTTTTTTTGTTCAGTTCAGTTCTGGTTCAGTCGGTAAAACAAATGCATGGGTGAGATTCGGTTCTGGTTCATGTACGAAATCCCGGGTTGAACTGGGTCTCCGGTTCCACTATGGGTCCGGAGGGGCAAATGAGATCAGCATCGGCCTGACTGTCCCTGGGGGCTGC
>NW_027056930.1:0-4342 GCF_011386835.1 Chrysemys picta bellii
AGACTTTGGGGCCAGCCAGCCCCATGCATTAATCAGATGCAGCGGAGGAGGAGAGAACTATTTTGGGCTGTTAGGAAGGAAGGGGAAGCAGGAGCAGGGGGTAGTGGCTCCTAGAGTACCCTGGGAGGGAAGGCAGGGGGAATCTGATGGGGGAAAAGGGTCTCCAGGGAGGAAGCCTTGGGAAGCAGTCCTCCCCCAAGAGAACAAAGAACTCCGCAGAGCCTGGGGGCAAAGAGCTCGCAGAAGGGGTGCCCAGGAAGGGGGCCAAAGTTAAGTTTTCTTATGTTTACTAAGGACAGGGTGGAACCTTTGTTGAGTGAGCTCAGAAGAGGAGATGTGGTAATGGCAGAAGATTCTGTTTCTGATTTTTAGTCTGTTGGACATTGTCAGGTTTGATTCTGAGGGTTTTATCTTTGGCCTTCAAAGGCTTGTTTGTCTTAATAAATGAGCCTGAATAAGGGTGTTATTGAACGAGGTATTTGTGAAGTCAAGCCGAGGAGGGGAAAACTGAGGCAGTGCTGCAATGTTGGGTCTTGCCACTGGAGGGGGCTATGAGACAGGGCCCTGTGTGCTCGCTAAGGTCTTTAGACCAATCAAGGTCTTCCTTGGTGACAGCACCAGGAATGGTCTCTACAAGAAGGAACAGGAATGCTGCTGGGGTAATTTGCATGGGGGAGAATTAGGGTTACCATATCTGAACTTTCATTGAGAGGACACTCCATTGGGGGGGGGTAGCCCTGCCCCCTAGTCTCTCCCTCCCACTTCCCCCCCGGCAGCCCCCCCAGAACCCCCAACCCATCTAATGCCCCCTGCTCCCTGTCCCTGACTGCCCCAACCCCTCTCCACACCCCTGCCCCCCTGACAGCCCTCCCCGAACTCCCGACCCATCCAACCCCCCCCCCGCTCCCTGTCCCCTGACTGCCCCCCTTCTCCAACTCCCCGGCCCCCTTACCATGCCACTCGGCTTAGAGCAGGTGTCTGGCTCCACGCCCCAAGGAGCGCCCCGCCCGAGTGCTGCCGAGCGGCGTGCTGAGGCTGTGGGGGAGGGGTGAAGCGTGGGAGGGGCTCTGGCCGCCGCTGCCAGCCCCGCCCCCGCGTTCCCTCACAGGCGCACAGCCCCGCCCCCCAGCGCTGCCGGGCGGCGTGCTAAGGCTACAGGGGATGCGGCGAGCTGGGAAGGGGCTTTGGCTGCCGAGGCCCCAATGCGAGCGGCGCTCGGCCGCCCTGTCAGCCGCATTTTTAGATTTTTAGAAATCCCCCCCGGACGGCTATTTAAAGAGTGAAAAGCCGGACATGTGCGGGGAAACCCGGAGTGTGGTAGCCCTAGGAGAATGATAACGTCCACCTGAAATCCAAGCAGTAAAATCCCATCTAAAATACTCTGAGAAAAGATCTGCATTGAGGGGCCGTTGTGATCCCCGTTCCTGCTGGCGAAATGGAGGCACCGAGAGGGTCAGCAAGTCAGCAGCAGAGGTGGGCTCAGAACACTGTGCCTCACTGCCTGCCCAGAACTCAGTCCACTGGGTCACAGCCACCCCGTTCGTTTTCCAGTTAACCAAGCCTGGGCTCTCACCTTCCCTGGTTGGGTTGCCAGGATGCCGAGTCCTCTTAGACCAAGTGAACGGAAAACTGGGCTGGGATGTTTTGTCCACTCCTCGAGACGGTCCAAAGTGTCTGGATGTGGGAGCTTCTTGGCCTCTTTGCAACGCAGAAGCTGAAAACAACACAGAGCGAATCAGCAACAGGTGTTTACCGGAGAACTTTTTGTGTCGGTTCTGTGGAGAGGCATCATAACCTCCATGTTGTACCATTGCTATACATCAGCCCCACTTTGTGTGTGACACCCAGTCCTCCCCCTGACTTCCTGGGGCTTTGACTGGCCGTTAGCACTAGACTCAGCCATAGGCGTTAGCAGAGCTGCTCTACCCTCCAGGAGAACATGTAGGGCAACAAACTGTTCAGTGACCATTTGTATGGCAGACTCTTGTGCATCTGGGGGTTTGCCAAGAGCAGCCGAACCCCTCGTGGTGACCCTGTGAAGCAGAACAAGCCGCTCTGAGATAACGCGAAAGCTGGGACTGAGAAATCAAACCCCTGAGTTGAAATCCTGACCCCACTGAAGTCAGTGGAAGTTTTGCCATTGATCGCAATGAGCCCAGGATTGGACTCCTGGTGAGGAGAGAATTAAACCCCATCCCTTAATGAGTTAGATGAGGAGACAATCCCTGAAAACTGTCAATAGGAACTAGCCAGACAGAAACCGTGGAAATGGGGAGGACAACCTAGCGATGGACTATAGAGCCACCTCATTCCTGGTGATGTGCCTCTAACTAACCCATCCAATAGAGAAGGTTAAAGATTGCTCACCACATTCAGAGCTAATGATCCTGCATCTGGGGGAGCTTTTACCATGATCCTCTCTCCTCCATACCCACTCTCAATGCCCCTCTTTGCTTTTCCTTAGTGACTTCGCAGGGAGGAACCTTTCATGGACCTGCAGAAAGGCTGATGCCGACAGGAGACCCAGCTGCCCTTCGGGAGAGTCCAGGCTGATGCTGTTCTACAGAACCTTAGTTTCTTGGATATTCCCATCAGGCTCCTGATTACAACTTTGGAGCAACCAATGATCCCCTAAAGGATCCATCTCAGATTTTACACTGAGCGTGCTGGGACAGGACTGGGGGAGCCTACTCAGTGCTGCATGGACACCTGGCAATGTGGACATGACCAATAAAGCTCATCATTTATGTAGCGCAATAATGAGTCTCAAAGGCTTGATTTAAGGAGGTGCTCACTAATCTAGGACACAAGACCCAATTGCTCTCATCAGCTAATGAAACTTACTTCTACAAAGAAGGCCATCATGGTCAGCCTGTGTTTCTTATCACCTCTGTCGAGGAGCGGGATCACTAGGTCCAGCAGCATCCTTGTGGTCTCAGGGCAAGCATAGTGCACCACGGCTCTGTGACACAAAGCAGAAATACCTTTGTTAGTAAGGGAAGAAGCACATTCTGCAACAAGGGGGTGAGGGGTCAGCTTGGGGCCACATGGCAGCCCAGAAGTGAGGACTGTTTCATTCTGGAATTGCCCGCACTAGCAGGACTGACTGCATGGAAAACGCTTGTGTATTACCTGGCCAGCAGGCTCACCCCACGGAGGTGATCTTGGGGGCTTTGTAGGAGGATCCAGCCTTGCTCCTTCTCCATAACAGTCAGCTCGGAACGGCAGCCAACACAGAGAAGCAGCATCTTTATAGCCTCCACTGCAGAGCTAGATTCAAACAACACACCAGCGTGACTGAGTGCCAGGAGCCCCCTCATGGTAGGTCTGTCAGGGAGTGACGGATTCACTTGTGTGTGGAAAGACACACCAATGGTTTAAATAGAGCTTAGGAAGGCACAGGTTCGTGACTGGGGTTCCTAGGCACTATAGTAATACAATTTAATAATATGAAGAAAGAGAAAGAGTTCTGAGCAAATCCTACAGACAATTGCATATCAGCACTAGGGTATGTCAATGCCACAGAACAGGAAAACTTCAGCCCTTTAGTGTCGGACCCACATTCCTTTGACACGCTGGCAAATTGGCTCCCACTAATTTCTCCCCATAGCTGCTGGGATAGTCTTTCTACTTCCTCTGCAGTGCATTGGTCGGTATGTCATTTACCACTGAGAGACACCCTTGCAACCTAAGCCCTGCCTGCTAACTCCCTCAGAATTAGAGAGTTATGGAAAACCTGCAGGGGCCACATGAGAGCTGGAGAAGAGAACTATGACTTCTCTATGACTGTCCATGTAATTAGACCATTGACTTTCCAGGAGGCGCAGTACCTGGTGTGGAGGCTCTGCCGGCTGCTTTCCCTTCCAGAGCCTTTATCCCCTGCTATGCTCTGTCCCAGGCTGAAATGGATTTCGACAAGAAGAGCCATTAGCAGCTGAGGATAGAGGCGGGTTGTGGCATCTCTGGACTTGCTCACCGAGATCATCTCATAGAGGGCGCATGTGGCCTGAAGAGGGAACAAGACAGACACAAGCTTACTTGGAAATCCTACTCCCTCCTGCGTCAGTTCTCAGGACTTCGTAGCAGAGAAAACACCAGCAGGAGAAGGCTGAACCCAGGGGTGCTGGAACACGTTGTGTAGTGGGGGTGCTGAGAGACATTGAACCAAACTGTAAACCCTGTATCTGATGGAAACTGCTTCAAGCCAGGGGGTGCTACAGCACCCCCGTTCCCCCAGTTCCAGCACCTATGCCTGAACCCTCTGAGCCTGAGGACTGACTGGGGAAAAAGGGCCACCAGGAGAATCTGGCTAAGGCCCCACAGTTGGCTAACTTACAACCCA
>NW_027056931.1:0-4339 GCF_011386835.1 Chrysemys picta bellii
CTTTGGTCTGACCCAGTACGGCCGTTCTTATGTTGCTGAATGTTTGAGGAGTAAGGCTGTGATTCTGTTACAGAGGTCACGGATTCCGCGACTTCCCGCAACCTCCGTCACTTCCGCAGCTGCAGTGGCCCGAGCAGCAGCCCCGGGGAGCGCCTGAGCATCGGTCCCTGGGGGTGGTCCTGGAGGCTGTCGGGAGAGCGGGCTCCGGGGGCCTCGGAGCAGTGAGCCCCCACCACGGGAGCAGGGTCCCTCCCCCCCAGAGCAGCAGGGCCCAGGAGCAGAGATTTAGTAATGGGTATTTATAGTAAAAATCATGGACAGGTAACGGGCCGTGAATTTTTATTTATTGCCCGGGACCTGTCCATGACTTTTACTAAAAATACCCATGACTAAAATGTAGCCTCACTGATAATTGAAGGGTGAACAGAGCCATACGCCCCTCGTGGGTGCCTGTGCATCCCAGGTGGCACATGCTCACCCCTGCTGGCTACAGAAGGGATGAAAGCATCCACACAACACAGGTAACAAAGCCCACAGATTCCCAGCAGGGAGCCACAGGGCCCTGGAGGAAACAAGGTAACACATACTCTGGGATGCAAAGGAAGAACTTGCTGGGGAAATCACATACTCAAACAAATCATCAAAGCCCACGGACATTTACAAATTCACTCTCTCCTCCGAGGATCTAATCGTGCCCCCCTCTTAGCCGGGTTCCAGTGGGGGAAGGTCTTACCTTGAAAAGACCCCTGTGTCCTGATATCATGCACCAGGAAGCCGGCAGCGAACACCAGAATCACAAGCAGCAGTCGAACCCAGGGGAAGCCTCGGCCTTTCATCTTATGCAGCAGGTTCTTGGAAACAGAACAAAAAGTAACAGATGCTGCTAAACACAGCCGGTTCCGAACCGCTTAACCATAGACTCCTACATCGGAAACGTGTCTCGTTCTGTTCACTTCCCCCTCCCATCTGTTGTGTTCCTTCCAGTCCTCCGGCTGCCCTGCGCGGTGCCTGGACTTCTCCGAGCCCTACGCAGATGGTTCCCCACTCGCTACGCGTGCGCTTAGCCACACAGGCCTCTTCTCAGCACGTGGCCGCCTTGTTTCCAGTCGTTTTAAACAAGGCGCCAGGCTCCTCTTTGCAGCTGGAAGCGAGGAGAAAGAGCCGGCGGTGCCCTGCAGGCCCCTCTGAGCACCACTCCCACGCTGCACTGGGAAACCCAGTCACTCCTATAGACGCCAGAAGAGAAACGCAGGAAAACAAACAGCCTGAGGACTCCCGGCGCAGCGTGGGGGAAATCCCTCTCCTATCAATGCCCAACAGGCGCTGGGTACATGGGGTTAGTTCCCAAGCCTCTTCCGGCCTCCCTGCCCCAAAACCGCCCTGCACGGGAAAGCCAGTCACCTTGCAGGTGGCATGGCAGGCTGCCAGATCCTGGAGGCTGTTTGGTCCTTTCACAGCAAGTTCTTCGTTAGTCACTTTGAACGAACGAACAGTTTCCCGGAGAGATTTTCGCACCTTGAAGAAAGACAGACACTGAGTTCCACAGCACAGAGACGTAACAGAACACCCCGCTTGGGCAGAACCTCTGGGGGCGGCCACACTGCCCTTGCCGGTGCAGAGCACCAGCCCACCCAAAGCCTGTTCCCATGCTGACCCCAGTCCAGTTAATCAAGACTCACTATCACACTTCTAACCTCCCCAGGCAGCCTAAATCCACCCCGCCAAGGAGTGCCACTGACCCTGTGTGAGGGGGTCTGCACCACTAGTCATGTTCAGTCAGCATGGGGCAGTGACCGCAGCTGCTCTAGGATCTGTCCCACCGCCAGCACAAAACAGATTCTCTGCCCAATATGGGCGCTACACTGGCAGCAAACTTTGGGCAGCCCAACTTGAACAAACCCCATGGATTTCAACAAGGGGGGAGGCCAGTTAGGTCACATGTAGTCCATTCCCCTCCTCTGAGGGGACCAGGGGGGAGTGATCTCACGTCTTTTCTCCAGTCTAGTGTTAAACGTTCAAATTCAATCTAGTTTAAAGTCCAAGAGCTGCGATCCAAACAGCAGACATGGAAGATGGGATGCACTGGAAAGCCCACAACAGACATTCGCTATGGCCATGTAATTAGGAACTCCCTTCTGGCAGGCCTTGAAAAGAACGTGAGACTTGACTAAAGACACGTTGGCCTGGGCTGGGCTCCACACACTGGAGGGCAGCATGGGACAGCGGAGGGAGGGAAAGAAAACCAGACATTGAGACTGGCAGCATCAGCAGCGCGAAGGACACAGTACGAGGCAAGGTCTGAGACGTAGGCAGGGAAGGGCCGAGTTGAGGAGACGATATGAACCACCTCGGTCTATACTGGTATGTTAGAAGGCTCCCGCCCCACATGACCAAGCACCTCGCCAGTGACAGGACCCGCAGACACAACAGCCCCCGTGAGGTGGTGAGATCGCATTAACCCTATTTGGAAAGCGACCTCAAAGTAGGTGAGGTAGGATTCGATTGTTACAGGTAACCGTTGATTTCACTGTACACAAACTGCCGGGAAAACGTTTCCATCCACAAGTGAAATTTACAGGTAAGCAAAGTAAGAAAAATACGGGCGAGATCTCAGCGTTTCATTGAAAGGTATTTACTAGGTATATTTTGACATGCAATGCTGACAATGGGTTTTAATGGTGATTAAGATTTAACTCTTTGAATCTCGACATCAGCTGCCATTAAAGAATTATTGTCTGACCTCCAGCATCTCCCACACTGGTTGCTTAAAACAAACATCGCTACAGTCTGTCGAAATGATAAAACAGCAGCGATTCTGCCCAGCTCACGGCAAGGCAGAACTCAGACCCAGCAAGATTAAGTAATTGCCCAGGTCACACAGGGCGTCGACAGCAGAGCTGGGTTTGAACCCCCATCTGCTACGTGCCAGTTCAGTGCCTTCTCCTTCCCTCTAGCACATCCCGCCCCATGGAAAGGGACGGTTTCCCCATTGTCCCTGCCCCCCAGCATATCACCTACTTTTCTGGTGGTGCTGTCCCAAGACTCCAACAGATGGTTCAGGAGCAAGCTGTGGAGCCAAGGGAAACAGGTCTCAGACTCTCTGTGAAAGGGCGGTGCCCGCGAGCAGGACGATGTCCAGCCACAGACTGCAGTGATAAGGGACGTCTCACCCCTCTCTTCCCACGGGCTGCTTTTGCTCCAGCTGTTCTTCCTCACATGGTCCCTCCCCAGCTCTCACTTAGAAGATGTCAGGGCTGAGCTGTATGTCCCAGCCAGGCAGGCAGGCAAGAGAATATGTCCTAGTGGGCTCCATGGAGTTTCCATGCCACCTAGATGTGCTTATGGAGGTCCAATACTGCAAAGGGTCACGAGGAAGAGAAGGCCTGGACCACCCTGAAGGCAGCAGTACCTGACTCTGTGCCACTGCACCAGCCTCACAGAGTTCATGCTCCATTGAGGAGCGAAGGGGCACGTTGCTGGGACTCAAAGGAACGTTCACACCCGGCCCCACTAACACAGGTGGCCCCTGCCTGCAGATAAGGGAATCTCCCCAAATAACTTCAGGAAGCCCAGCTCTGGCCTTTGCTGAAGCTGTGGAGGACGCAGCCACACAGGGAAAGCACGTTAGTCAGGCTGTGCACCGAGCCCACAGCTCTGCTCAGACAGCTGCTCTCGGTTTCAGGAATTTTATCAGAATGGCTCACGTTCCCGACAGTCAGCATCCCGGCTTGGCTAGGGGAATCTGACAGTTACCCCAGCGCTCCAGCCCGAGGCTTGGACACAAGCAGACACACTGGGCTATCAGTTGAACTGCCGCTCTTGTTAAACTCCTCAGGCTCGTCGTCAGCTCCTCCTGGGCTCGCTGCCATCCCAGGGCGGGTACCTCCCTCTGCCCGCCGCGCCCACCCCATTAGAACATCAGCTGTGCCCACCGTGTAGCCCGCGTCCTCCAGAACAGACACTGAGCCACGCCCAGGCGAGAGCAAGTGGCTCACCTGCCTCCTGCTGACTGCCCAAAGCCCAGCCAGCCGTGTGCACAGCCTACCTGGACTGGGAGAGGTGCTTAGTGTACAGCTGCCGCCAGACGCTGAAGCTCAGGGCGTCCATGCTCAGGCACTCGCTCAGGCAGATCAGGAGCTGCGCAGGAGGAAAGCAGAAAGACTGGATGGCTGCTTGCTACAACCAACGTGTCTCCAGTCCTCCCTCGGGGACGCTCCGTTCGGTCACGCTACGCCCGGCTCTGCAGCTCAGCTTGCCAGGCCAAAAGCCGCGCGCCTGCTTGTTGACGGAGTTTGGGACCCACGTGCAAGCGACCTGAGCAGGTACAGCTCACTGGAGC
>NW_027056932.1:0-4332 GCF_011386835.1 Chrysemys picta bellii
AAATCTCTCCCAAGTAAGCACAAAGAAAGTATGTGGCTGACCCAAACACACATCTCCTGAGTCGCAGTCCTGTCCCGAGTCCACTAGACAACACTTCCTCCCATTTTTTGATTTCAGGATTTTGATAATCTTGTCACTTTCCCAGTTGTCCAAGTCTTCCGGGCCGGGAGAGATCTAAGGTCCCCATCCTCCAAGGGTTCACTACATGGACAGAGCAGTGTGATTGCATGGAGACCCAGTAGAGTCATGGGAGTTCTGCACTGCGGTCCACCTGAGCAGAGGTTATTGCAAGATGAGGCCCCAGGCATTGTAAATGCCAGAAGGGAATTCACTAAAAGAAATAGTTTAATGAGGTTATTAATAAATAACTACTTGGTTCAATTCCATTACACGCTCCTGGTATCCTCCTTCTTGGGGAAGAAGACAACCTGGGGAACTATAGACCAGTCAGCCTAATTTCAATACCTGGAAAGATACTCGAACCATCAATATTAAATGGTCAATTTGTAAGCACCTAAATGATCAGGGGGTGGGAGGAGGGATAGCTCAAGAGGTTTGAGCATTGGCCTGCTAAACCCAGGGTTCTGAGTTCAATCCTTGAGGGGGCCACTTAAGAATCTGGAGCAAAATCAGTACTTGGTCCTGCTAGTGAAGGCAGGGGGCTGCACTCAATGACCTTTCAAGGTCCCTTCCAGTTCTAGGAGATGGGATATCTCCATTAATTTAATTTAATTTAATTTTTTTTTTAATCATGGGGTTCTAAGGAATAGCCAGCATGGATTTTTCAAGAACAAACCATGCCAACCAACCTAATTTCCTTCTTTGACAGGGTTACAAGCCTAGCAGATAGGAAGGAAGCAGTCAATTTGATATATGGTTATTTTAGTAAGGCTTCTGAGACAGTCCCATGTGACATTCTCATAAGCAAACTAGGGAAATGTGGTGTAGATGAAATAATATAACATGGGTGCACAGCTGATTGAAAGACTGAACTCAGAGAGTAGTTCTTAAGGGTTCACTGTGAAACCAGAGCATAGCTAGTGGGATCCCACAGGGGTCACTCCTGGGTCCAGTATTAGTCAATATTTTCATTATTGACTTGGATAATGGAGTGGAAAGCATGCTTATAAAATCTGAGAATGACACCAAGCTGAGAGGGACAGAAGCACTTTGGAGGACAGGATTAGAATTCAAAATGACCCTGACAAATTAAAGAATTAGTCTGACCAGTCAGACCAATCAGCTTAATTTTGTTACCGGGAAAGATAATGGAGAAAATAATCAAAAAATCAATTTGTAAGCACCTAGAAGATAGGTGATAAATAACAGTCAACATGGATTAGTCAAAGAACAAATCATGTTAAACCAACTTAATATCCTTCTTTGACAGCATAACAAGCCTTGTAATATAACTCGACTTTAGCCTAAGGCTTTTGATACCATCTCACATGACCTGCTCATAAACAAACTAGGGAACTATCGCTTAGATGAACCTACTATAAGGTGGGTGCATAACTGGTTGGAAAAGCATACTCAAAGAGCCATTATCAACGCTTCACAGTCAAGCTGGAAGGGGATATTAAGTGGGGTCCCACAGGAATCTGTCCAGGGTCCAGGTCTACTCAATATCTTCATAAATGATTTGTATAATGGCATGGAGAATACACTTATAAATCTGCGGATGATACCAAGCTGGGAGGGGTTGCAAGCACTTTAGAAGACAGGATTAGAATTCAAAATGATCTTGACAAACTGGTAAAATGGTCTGAAATAAATGCAATGAAATTCAGTAAGGACAAATGCAAAGTACTGCACTTAGGAAGGAATAATCAGTTGCACAAATACATAGTGGGAAATAACCGCCTAGGCAGGAGTACTGCAGAAATGGATCTGGCTGTTAGCATGAATCACAAACTAGACATGAGTCATACGGCCCTTCCTGTTTTAATTTCAAACTTACTTCTCCGGGGAAGCTCAGCTCAGACGCAGCATCTAGTTTGTCAATGAAATTCCTGGGCTTTATCCCCATTTATGCTATGACCCCTTCACACTGCTCTGGCAGTATATTGGGGACTTTAAGTTGGAGTAAATTACACCTGCACCCACTTCAAAGCATTGTACCACCACCAAAATGGTGTAAAGGGGGTTTAGTGTAAAGGAAAATTAAACCTCTTTTGGTTTTTTTGTCCTGTTTTGTATGTCATTTGGTCATTAAGACAAAGAGATCGAGGTGGCCAAGATCAGTGTCAGAATGCAATGTATACTTAAAGACACATTTCAGAGTGGTAGCCGTGTTAGTCTGTATCAGCCAAAACAACGAGGAGTCCTTGTGGCACCTTAGAGACTAAATTTATTTGGGCATAAGCTTTTGTGGTCTAAAACCCACTTCATCAGATGCATGGAGTGGAAAATACATTAGGCAAGTATATATACACAGTACATGAAAAGATGGGAGTTGCCTTACCAAGTGGGGGGTCAGTGATAACGAGACAATTCAATTAAAGTGATATGCCAACATTTTTATGGCTGACTTAGAACAACGCTTCCTCAGCTCTCGTCCCCTAACGCCCCTACTCTACTTGCACTACATTGATGACATCTTCATCATCTGGACCCATGGAAAAGAAGCCCTTGAGGAATTCCACCAGGATTTCAACAATTTCCACCACACCATCAACCTCAGCCTGGACCAGTCCACACAAGAGATCCACTTCCTGGACACTACAGTGCAAATAAGCGATGGTCACATAAACACCACCCAATACCGGAAACCTACTGACCGCTATACTTAACTACATGCCTCCAGCTTTCATCCAGACCACATTACACGATCCGTTGTCTACAGCCAAGCTCTAAGATACAACCGCATTTGCGCCAATCCCTCAGACAGAGACAATCACCTACAGAAACTCTATCAAGCATTCTTAAAACTACAACACCTACCTGCTGAAGTGAAGAAACAGATTGACAGAGCCAGAAGGGTACCCAGAAGTCACCTACTACAGGACAGGCCCAACAAAGAAAGTAACAGAACGTCACTAGCCGTCACCTTCAGCCCCCAACTAAAACCTCTCCAGCGCATCAACAAGGATCTGCAACCTATCCTGAAGGATGATCCCTCACTCTCACAGACCTTGGGAGACAGTCCAGTCCTCGCTTACAGACAGCCCCCCAACCTGAAGCAAATACTCACCAGCAACTACACACCACACAACAAAAAACACGAACCCAGGAACATATCACTGCAACAAACCCTGTTGCCAACTTTGTCCGCATATCTATTCAAGGGACACCATCATAGGACCTAACCACATCAGCCACACCATCAGGGGCTCGTTCACCTGCACATCTACCAATGTGATATATGCCATCATGTGCCAGCAATGCCCCTCTGCCATGTACATTGGCCAAACCGCAGAGTCTCTACACAAAAGAATAAATGGACACAAATCAGATGTCAAGAATTATAACATTCAAAAACCAGTAGGAGAGCACGTCAATCTCCCTGGACACTCAATAACAGACTTAAAAGTGGCAATTCTTCAACAAAAAAACTTCAAAAACAGACTCCAATGAAAAACTGCAGAACTGGAATTAATTTGCAAACTGGACACTATCAAATTAGGCCTGAATAAAGACTGGGAGTGGATGGGTCACTACAAAAACCAATTTCCCCCTACTGTTACTCACACCTTCTTGTCAACTGTTTGAAAAGGGCCACCCTGATTACATTGGCCTCGTTACCACTATAAAAGTGATTTTTCCTCCCTTGGTATCCTAACTGTTGAGAATAGCCCACTTCCACTTTAATTGAATTGTCTTGTTAGCACTGACCCCCCCACTTGGTCAGGCAGCTCCCATCTTTTCATGTACTGTGTATATATACCTGCCTACTGTATTTTCCACTCCATGCATCTGATGAAGTGGGTTTTAGCCCATGAAAGCTTATGCCAAATAAATTTTTTAGTCTCTAAGGTGCCACAAGTACTCCTCGTTGTTTTTTTAAAAGACCCATGTATACTTAAAGACACAGCAGCTCATTTTTACAAAAGCAAGAAATATGTTTCAAATGCGAGGAGTACAGTTTGTTACACGTATTTAATTGCTGATAGGAAGATGGAACAAGGAAGCTGGATTTCTAGTAACACCATGAAAGCACCAAAGAAATATTCACATTTCCACAGGTAAGTGAGGCACTCGGAGCCCTTTATCCGATAGATTCCTCATGGGAAGTTAGGGTGCACTGAAACACTTCTTCAAAAGCATCCAGGAAATGCTCAGTGATTTCATCAACTGTGACATGTCTCTGGAGTTCTTCGCTCAGGGAAGTGA
>NW_027056933.1:0-4330 GCF_011386835.1 Chrysemys picta bellii
GAGAAAGGAAGGAGGGATGGAGGAAAAGGTAAAACAAAAAGGACAAACCCTAATGTCCCCAGTGATTCCACGGGACAAAATCCCAGGGAGGGAATAAAATTCTGCCACCTTGAACTAGTGTTTTCAATGCCTAGAATTCAGCTGGCACTAGGTGGATCAGACTGAACAGGTTACAAACCTCTCCGAGGCCCTTACCTTCTGAACAGGGACGTCTGTTTTCTAGTAAAATCAGTAAAAGGAAAGGAGAAAACGCGAAAGAGGTTCCTCTTCGCACACACCTACGTGAACCCTAATACTCTCTGAAAGAGAGACCTCGAGAAGGAGACTTGCTGAAGCAAAGCCACAAGGGTCTCTGAGTTTTCCTTGGCCCTGCGCCCCTGTCCTGCCTGGCTGATGTCAGCATCTCTCTCTGAGGTAACCACCTCCCCACCACCTTTGACCAATAAGCTGAGGTCCTGCAAAAGGCCTTTGTGATGTCACTGCCACACCCACCCATCCTCTGAAGTGCTAATGTCCTGCTGCTGGCCTGACACTTTGAAGGTCTGTGGATCACCCCACTCAATGCGTCCTCATTCTAGGAAGCAAGCCGGCTAGACGGTAAAACGTCAGAGGCTGCTCCCAATGCTACACTCAGTGTTTCCAAACTTAGGGGACTTTATGGCCACAAGAGACCTTTAGAGCATCTCATCTATCCCCCTGCATATCATAGGCTTGCTGTATAGTACAATAGTTACTTTTTGGGCACACACATTCCAGAAAGGCATCTAGTCTTCCTTCAATGACATCAAGAGATGGAGAACCCACCACTTTCCCTTTTAGTGAGTGCCAGGGGGCTCCATTTCCCCTTCCACTAGCTCCCCATTTACAGTGAGCCAGAGCAGTACCTGCAGCAGGGAGCGGGAGTTGCTGATGGCCTCAGAGGCACAGCCCCTGCAGTGTCTCAGGAAACTGGCGCAAGTGCCGGATGATGTGGAGCTGGTGCATCACTTTGGCTGTGACGTCCTCCTGCTGCAAGGGAACGAGAACCTGTCAGAGACTCAAACGCCCCGAGGAATCAGCGGGAATTAAGGGCACCTGGAACCAGCACTACTTCCACCCATCACCTGCCCACCACTGAGGGATAAATTCACCTCCTGAACCCCAGAATGGAGTCTTCTTGTCCTTTCTAGTAACCTCCAGTGCCAACCCCCCTCCTTGAAGGATGAGCTCCTGCTATCTCCCCCTCAGTGCCCTTGACAGCTGTTCCACCTCCAAACCACAGCTCAAGTTATTAGTACCTTTGGACACAGACTGGCTAACCTAGTGAGGAGGGCTTTAAACTAGGTTTGACGGGGACAGGTGAGCAAAGCCCACAGGTAAGTGGGGAACATGGAGACCGGGGAGATGGGTCAAAAACGAGAGGGAGTGTGGGCTATATTGTCAGAGGGAAAGGAGGGTCAGGACAAAACTGGGAGGAAAGATCAAACCAGTATCTTAGATGCCTATATACAAATGCGAGAAGTATGGGCAATAAGCAGGAAGAACTGGAAGTGCTAATAAATAAATACAACTATGACATTGTTGGCATCACTGAAACTTGGTGGGATAATACACATGATTGGAATGTTGGTGTGGATGGGTACAGCTTGCTCAGGAAGGATAGACAGGGGAAAAAGGGAGGAGGTGTTGCCTTGTATATTAAAAATGTACACACTTGGACTGAGGTAGAGATGGACATAGGAGACGGAAGTGTTGAGAGTCTCTGGGTTAGGCTAAAAGGGGTAAAAAACAAGGGAGATGTCATGCTAGGAGTCTACTACAGGCCACCTAACCAGGTGGAAGAGGTGGATGAGGCTTTTTTTAAGCAACTAACAAAATCATCCAAAGCCCAAGATTTGGTGGTGATGGGGGACTTCAACTATCCGGATATATGTTGGGAAAATAACACAGCGGGGCACAGACTATCCAACAAATTCCTGGACTGCACTGGAGACAACTTTTTATTTCAGAAGGTTGAAAAAGCTACTAGGGGGGAAGCTGTTCTAGACTTGATTTTAACAAATAGGGAGGAACTCGTTGAGAATTTGAAAGTAGAAGGCAGCCTGGGTGAAAGTGAGCATGAAATCATAGAGTTTGCAATTCTAAGGAAGGGTAGAAGGGAGAACAGCAAAATAGAGACAATGGATTTCAGGAAGGCAGATTTTGGTAAGCTCAGAGAGCTGATAGGTAAGGTCCCATGGGAATCAAGACTGAGGGGAAAAACAACTGAGGAGAGTTGGCAGTTTTTCAAAGGGACACTATTAAGGGCCCAAAAGCAAGCTATTCCGCTGGTTAGGAAAGATAGAAAATGTGGCAAAAGACCACCTTGGCTTAACCATGAGATCTTGCATGATCTAAAAAATAAAAAGGAGTCATATAAAAAATGGAAACTGGGACAGATTACAAAGGATGAATATAGGCAAACAACACAGGAATGCAGGGGCAAGATTAGAAAGGCAAAGGCACAAAATGAGCTCAAACTAGCTACGGGAATAAAGGGAAACAAGAAGACTTTTTATCAATACATTAGAAGCAAGAGGAAGACCAAAGACAGGATAGGCCCACTGCTTAGTGAAGAGGGAGAAACAGTAACAGGAAACTTGGAAATGGCGGAGATGCTTAATGACTTCTTTGTTTCGGTCTTCACCGAGAAGTCTGAAGGAATGCCTAACATAGTGAATGCTAATGGGAAGGGGGTAGGTTTAGCAGATAAAATAAAAAAAGAACAAGTTAAAAATCACTTAGAAAAGTTAGATGCCTGCAAGTCACCCGGGCCTGATGAAATGCATCCTGGAATACTCAAGGAGCTAATAGAGGAGGTATCTGAGCCTCTAGCTATTATCTTTGGAAAATCATGGGAGACGGGAGAGATTCCAGAAGACTGGAAAAGGGCAAATATAGTGCCCATCTATAAAAAGGGAAATAAAAACAACCCAGGAAACTACAGACCAGTGAGTTTAACTTCTGTGCCAGGGAAGATAATGGAGCAAGTAATTAAGGAAATCATCTGCAAACACTTGGAAGGTGGTAAGGTGATAGGGAACAGCCAGCATGGATTTGTGAAGAACAAATCATGTCAAACCAATCTGATAGCTTTCTTTGATAGGATAACGAGCCTTGTGGATAAGGGTGAGGCTGTGGATGTGGTATACCTAGACTTTAGTAAGGCATTTGATACGGTCTCGCATGATATTCTTATTGATAAACTAGGCAAATACAATTTAGATGGGGCTACTATAAGGTGGGTGCATAACTGGCTGGATAACCGTACTCAGAGAGTTGTGATTAATAGTTTCCAATCCTGCTGGAAAGGCATAACGAGTGGGGTATCGCAGGGGTCTGTTTTGGGACCGGCGCTGTTCAATATCTTCATCAACGACTTAGATATTGGCATAGAAAGTACGCTTATTAAGTTTGCGGATGATACCAAACTGGGAGGGATTGCAACTGCTTTGGAGGACAGGGTCATAATTCAAAATGATCTGGACAAATTGGAGAAATGGTCTGAGTTAAACAGTTAAACCAGGTTGGGCATGGAGGCGGTTCTAGCGGGGGGCAGGAGGGATTCTGCTAGCAGTGAAGTGGCTTGCGGGCAGGTTGAGATCTTGCCCCAAGTCATCCCAGACACTAATGCTAAGCCACACGATGGCAGCATCTAGTGTCAGTGGAGTCCAAGCACTATTTCAACCCCACAGTTTTAGAGGAACTTCCCACAAGGAGAGGTGAAGAGAACCCCCAGCAACACACACACACACACACACACACACCACTCCTGGTGGTGGGAGGGGAACAGGAGAAAGGACAAAAGAAGTAAGAGATGAAGAGAAAGGAAGGAGGGATGGAGGAAAAGGTAAAACGAAAAGAACAAACCCTAATGTCCCCAATGATTCTAAGGGGCAAAATCCCAGGGAGGGAATAAAATTCTGCCACCTTAAACTAGTGTTTTCCATGCCTAGAATTCAGCTGGCACGAGATAGATCAGACTGAGCAGGTTCCAAAACCTCTTGGAGGCTCTTACCTTCTAAACAGGGACGTCTGTTTTCTAGGAAAATAGTAAAAGGAAAGGAGAAAACTGGAAAGAGGCTCCTGCTCGCACTCACATACGTGAACCCTAATACTCTCTCAGTCCTCAAAGAGAGACCTCGAGAAGGAGACTTGCTGAAGCAAAGCCACAAGGGTGTCTGAGGTTTCCCTGGCCCTGCCCCCCTGTCCTGCCTGGCTCATGTCAGCATCTCTCTCTGAGGTCACCATTTCCCTAACACCTTTGACCAGTACGCTGAGGTCCTTGAAAAAGCCTTTGTGATATCACTGC
>NW_027056934.1:0-4328 GCF_011386835.1 Chrysemys picta bellii
TCTTTCCCATCGAGAGCAAGTGAGTGGAGTTCTCCAGAGCCATCCCCAGTGTGGTGGGAATGGCCCAACAATAGGGCTCCCAGCCCTTCCCTTGCAGGAGATTGTTCCCCACATTGAGAGCCTTTGGGAAGGGCAGAACCTGCCAGGTGCTGAACACCCACAACCGCAATCAGTGAAATCAGTGGGAACTGAGGGCGACTCCTGCCTCCTAGGATTGGCACCTTGTGAACGAACTTTCGTTGGGGACTCTCCGGGTTCTGCTCTTTCTCTAGCCTGGGAGGGAGCGGGGCCTACTGGGGTGGAGGGAGCTGCTTGTCCAAACTAACGGAGAGCCCCATTGCTCTGAAAGGACGAGACTCTCCCAGTATTACAGGGCCCCATTGGTGAGGGGGAACATTGGGAGCTGCCTGTGCTGTGAGTTGCTGCCACTGTGTGTGAACAGGAGCCCCATGCCCTGGGGTGGGGTGTGCGGTGTGGGGGAGTTGCCTCAGCGGAGGGGAGGTGGGCAGGGGAGCAGGCAGGCCCGTTAAGGAGAGGCTGCCTTGAGCCCAGACTCACGGCTGCTCCCCACTCGGTTCCAGAATGAAGCGGCTGAAGCGGATGCTGAGGCGGAAGGCTGGGGAGATGGCTCCAGAGCCAGCAGGGAGCAGCGTCCGGCTTGTCCGGGAGGAGAGCGGCCCCTCTGTCTCCACGGGCGGGGAAGAGGCTTGTGGACTGGCAAACCAGAGGAGCTCCCTGACCTTCTGGAGGAAGAATAAAACACCAGCTCCCTTAGCAGACCCTGAGGCACCTTCTGGTCCCAAACGGAGGTGGCCCAGGGTCATGCTACGTCGGAGGAACCCAGGAGAGGGCGGGAGCCGGGCAAGGTGGCTCTGCGGCTTCCTTTGCAGGAAGCAGAGGAGCCAGGAGCCCAGCCCCAGTGCCCAGCTGGTGGAGATGGAGGAGGCGGAGGAGGAGGTGGAGGAGACGGAGGCGGAGCAGGTGGAAGAGGAGGTGGAGGATGAGGCGGAGGATGAGGAGGAGGATGAGTCCCCTGAACAAGAGATCATGAGGGTCATCCAGGGGCACCTCCAGGGCAGAGCTGAGGTACAAAAATCCCCCAGCTGCGCTGCCCCGGAGTCTGTCCTGCCCCTTGTTCCATCCCCACCCACGCAGGGGGGTCTTGTCCCAGAGAATCCCTCACCCCCAGTGGGGGGCACTTCTCCCCTGTTACCTGGCACCCCAAAGTGGGGGTATTTGTCTCACGCAGACCAAGGTGTCCGCTCCCCGCAGACACTGTCCCAGTTACAACCCCAGTCTGCGCAGGGCGACACTGGGTTCGGGAAGCGGGGCGGCTTTCCCTGTCCAACCCCATGGGGTTCCTGAGCCCTGGAGCTGCTCTAGGTGGTGTGGGGAGGTCCCTACCTAACCGTCTCTCTCTCTCCCCCACCCCACTCCTAGTTGCTGCAGGACAAGGCCAAACAGCTCTGCTTCCTCAATGCTATCCCACGTCTGTGCTTCTTCGCACAGCAGCAGCGGCGGGACACCCTGGAGCCGCACTTCTCAAAGGCGGCCCTCGTGGAGAGCATTGCGGTGAGTGGGACCCCGTGCCTGGCCCCTGGGGCGAGGGACCCAGATATGGGAGGAAGAGTTAGTGGGGCTGGAGTGGGGAGCAGACGACAGTAGTTCCTGGCGCTGAGGGCTGGGGAGCAGGGAAGGGGGAAATTCTGACACCGATCGGGAGCTGGCAGTGGGGGAATTGTAAGGCCGGAGGGAAGGGGAGGGAGGAATTGGATGGGAGAGGGGGAAGAAAGTTTGATGTATGGGCAGAATGAGGGGCCCAGCTGGTTGGGGGTGGGGGTGACACTGGCTGTTTCTGCAGAGCACTTTGGTCTCCTCCCTGGGAAGCGCCTGTGGGTCTGCGGGGCCTGAGTCTCACATGCGATTTTATCTTCTTGGGGTCTCTCAGGAGCTGATTGAAAATCTGCCCCTGGTGCCAGAGCCAACCTCCGTCATCTCCAGCTCCATGGCCGCGGTTTGCAGCCTCAGGTACCAGGACCCTCCCATCCAGCTGCCCTAACCCTGGTGCTGATCGGGTCCGGAGCCGGGAGTCCCAGATCCTCTCTGGCCTAGATTACCCCCAGCTGTGGCTGTTCGCGTCCCCCAGCAGAGGAGGTGGGAACTTCCCCTCTTTCCTGGCTGGGGGGTGATTTCACTCCCATAACGTTAGAGTGGCCGTAGGGAGGGGATCACTGCGGGGGAGGGGGGTCATGTCCCTGTCAGTGCTAGTGCCACTCCGGTGCTGCCAAGTATAACACGGGCTCCTCTCTCCTGCCAGCAAACTGAAGCCGCCGCTTGCCCTGGAGCTGGAGTCACGCCTCCTGCGGGCTCTTATGTATTCCATATTCACCATGACCACTGAGCGGTATAACCCCTACTTCGAGGTAGGTCATGATCCTACTTCTCCGTCCCAGGAGCAGGAGCCACCTCTGGTCCCTGCTCCCTCGGTTTGATGGAGCTGCTGAGAATAGGGGAGGGGTGAGCAGAGCTGGGAACAGGCCCAGGCAGGGCGTAGGGGGGACAACACAAACTCTCAGGGAGGGCCCCTTCCCTCCAGGGGGGATTGTGTTACCCCGCTGTGGCTGAACCCAGCCTTCCCTCTCCTCATTCTCTGCTCTGCTGCCTGGACTCTCCCGGGGATCCTACCTCCCACCCATTGCGGTTTGGCTGTTCCATAGTCTGCTGGGTGCCAGGCCCTGCGCAGAGAACTGCTAAGAGCAAGGATTGAAGAGGCAGCAGGCATCCGGCCCTGAACTCTTGCTAAGTGTCCCTGGAGAGATGGGAATGGCAGAGGCCAGGATGTGCCTTTTGGGTCTGGCCAGGGCTCCCCCGAGAACCCCCCTGGTCCCCTGACTGGTGTAGCCCCATGTCCCATGACTGACGGGTGCTCCCTCTTCTTGCAGGCTCTGCACAACACCTTTTTAGAGGGCCTGGACACCATGCTCGGGTGCCTGCTCACCGAGACCCCCACCATAGCCAAATTGCAGCACCTCTTGGAGGTGAGTAGAATGGGAGGGTCTGGGGCGGAATTTCCCCTGAACCCCGTGGGAGGGCTGCAAAGGAGAGACTAGAAGAGTCACATTTCCATTGTGTCCTCCCAGCTTGGACCCAAGCGGCCACACGTTCCCAGAGCTGTCAGTGCAGTGCCATGTTGGGACCCTTACGCCTCACGGGGCGGGGGCGCGGGGGAGCAGGGGAAGGAGCTGGGAGTGTCAGCCAGAGGTCTGCATGGCAGCATTACGCACTAACAGTGAGCACGAGGCCTGGCTGGGGACTGAGAGACTGAAACCCCTGTGAGATGCAGGACATGGGCCTCTGAGAAAAGTCTCTGGCTCCTTTCTAGGGAGACCCTGAGATACAGGAGGAGCCTCAGGGAATCAGCTCTTCTGTCCTAGGGACACTGCAGTTCCCGGAGGCATTGTCCTCACGGCCGCTCCATCCATCTTACCAAGGCCTTTACAGCCGGGGTCTGGGGTCCAGGGCATGTGCCTTGATCCTGACGTGCTGTTCATGGATCAGGAGTTCAGAGCAAATAGACCAGCCCCAAGACCGAACATTGTCCCAGCCTGGAGAGATAATGAGCTTGTGCCTAGCAAGACGTGGGCAGTGTCATGAACCCCCACATGAGGAGTCAGCTATTCCCCCCTGGGCACAATGTCTCAGACCCATGGGAGGGGGAGAGGCTCGTTTGTAGAGCATGTACGCCTGCCCGCTGACCCTCCCCTGCCTCCTTCTCCCGCAGCACGTCTATTTCTGGCTCCAGTCCAAAAACAGACAGGAGAGAGTTAGAGCCATACGGTGCAGCGCTGCCCTGCTCCAATTCACCACCTCCCTGCCCGGATTTGACGTAAGTGACCTTTGACTCCTGCAGAGTCAGGGCTTGAGTCAAGTTCCTCATCCCCTGGCTAATTGGTCCGCCTGGGTCCGTGAGGGACTGCGTTCCACAGGCCACGGGCTGGCAGGGTCGTGCCTGGCCTCAAGGCCCTTGTTATTCTGGAGCAGCCTGGCAGCGAGTGCTCATAGAGGGCCCTTCCCTGGTCCCTTTGCTTCAAGCTCCTTTGGGGTCAGAGAGAAAGAGGGCTCTAGTTCCTCTCCCTCAGCGCCTCCTACAGATGGATGGGAGCAGAGCTCTGGCCCAGAGGAGCTGGGGAGCTGAAGGGACAATGTTGATGGATTCCCCTCTTCTCCTCCCACCAGACCTCCTCCGATTTCCCTAAGGCGGGCAACTTTGTATTGCAGCTGGGTCTGTACATCTCGGACCCAGCCAACGACATCAGCCAGCAAGCCAA
>NW_027056935.1:0-4327 GCF_011386835.1 Chrysemys picta bellii
AGCTGCGAGCAGCGGCGGCTAACAGGGGAGTTTGAGAGGGAGTTCTCATTGGAGGAGAAGGTACCTGTATTTGCATCTGTCCTTGTTGGTCTTGTGTGTTCTCGTGTGTTGGTTTGTAGGGGCCGGCAGGGGCTGGGTGCTGGGAAGGACGCCGAGCCCTGAGTAGGGGGCGGGGCTTGGCTGATCAAGGGGCCCATAAAAGCTGCCGCCCAGCCAGGCAGCGGTACAGCTGCGAGCAGCGGCGGCTAACAGGGGCGTTTGAGAGGGAGTTCTCATTGGAGGAGAAGGTACCTGTATTTGCATCTGTCCTTGTTGGTCTTGTGTGTTCTCGTGTGTTGGTTTGTAGGGGCCGGCAGGGGCTGGGTGCTGGGAAGGAGGCTGAGCCCTGAGTAGGGGGCGGGGCTTGGCTGATCAAGGGGCCCATAAAAGCGGCCGCCCAGCCAGGCAGCGGTACAGCTGCGAGCAGCGGCGGCTAACAGGGGCGTTTGAGAGGGAGTTCTCATTGGAGGAGAAGGTACCAGTATTTGCATCTGTCCTTGTTGGTCTTGTGTGTTCTCGTGTGTTGGTTTGTAGGGGCCGGCAGGGGCTGGGTGCTGGGAAGGAGGCTGAGCCCTGAGTAGGGGGCGGGGCTTGGCTGATCAAGGGGCCCATAAAAGCGGCCGCCCAGCCAGGCAGCGGTACAGCTGCGAGCAGCGGCGGCTAACAGGGGAGTTTGAGAGGGAGTTCTCATTGGAGGAGAAGGTACCTGTATTTGCATCTGTCCTTGTTGGTCTTGTGTGTTCTCGTGTGTTGGTTTGTAGGGGCCGGCAGGGGCTGGGTGCTGGGAAGGACGCCGAGCCCTGAGTAGGGGGCGGGGCTTGGCTGATCAAGGGGCCCATAAAAGCGGCCGCCCAGCCAGGCAGCGGTACAGCTGCGAGCAGCGCGGGCTAACAGGGGCGTTTGAGAGGGAGTTCTCATTGGAGGAGAAGGTGCCTGTATTTGCATCTGTCCTTGTTGGTCTTGTGTGTTCTCGTGTGTTGGTTTGTAGGGGCCGGCAGGGGCTGGGTGCTGGGAAGGAGTCTGAGCCCTGAGTAGGGGGCGGGGCTTGGCTGATCAAGGGGCCCATAAAAGCGGCCGCCCAGCCAGGCAGCGGTACAGCTGCGAGCAGCGGCGGCTAACAGGGGCGTTTGAGAGGGAGTTCTCATTGGAGGAGAAGGTACCAGTATTTGCATCTGTCCTTGTTGGTCTTGTGTGTTCTCGTGTGTTGGTTTGTAGGGGCCGGCAGGGGCTGGGTGCTGGGAAGGAGGCTGAGCCCTGAGTAGGGGGCGGGGCTTGGCTGATCAAGGGGCCCATAAAAGCGGCCGCCCAGCCAGGCAGCGGTACAGCTGCGAGCAGCGGCGGCTAACAGGGGAGTTTGAGAGGGAGTTCTCATTGGAGGAGAAGGTACCTGTATTTGCATCTGTCCTTGTTGGTCTTGTGTGTTCTCGTGTGTTGGTTTGTAGGGGCCGGCAGGGGCTGGGTGCTGGGAAGGACGCCGAGCCCTGAGTAGGGGGCGGGGCTTGGCTGATCAAGGGGCCCATAAAAGCGGCCGCCCAGCCAGGCAGCGGTACAGCTGCGAGCAGCGGCGGCTAACAGGGGAGTTTGAGAGGGAGTTCTCATTGGAGGAGAAGGTACCTGTATTTGCATCTGTCCTTGTTGGTCTTGTGTGTTCTCGTGTGTTGGTTTGTAGGGGCCGGCAGGGGCTGGGAGGGACGCCGAGCCCTGAGTAGGGGCCGGGCTTGGCTGATCAAGGGGCCCATAAAAGCGGCCGCCCAGCCAGGCAGCGGTACAGCTGCGAGCAGCGGCAGCAAACAGGGCGGCTAACAGGGGAGTTTGAGAGGGAGTTCTCATTGGAGGAGAAGGTACCTGTATTTGCATCTGTCCTTGTTGGTCTTGTGTGTTCTCGTGTGTTGGTTTGTAGGGGTCGGCAGGGGCTGGGTGCTGGGAAGGACGCCGAGCCCTGAGTAGGGGGCGGGGCTTGGCTGATCAAGGGGCCCATAAAAGCGGCCGCCCAGCCAGGCAGCGGTACAGCTGCGAGCAGCGGTAGCAAACAGGGCGGCTAACAGGGGAGTTTGAGAGGGAGTTCTCATTGGAGGAGAAGGTACCTGTATTTCCATCTGTCCTTGTTGGTCTCTTGTGTTGGTTTGTAGGGGCCGGCAGGGGCTGGGAAGGACACCGAGCCCTGAGTAGGGGCCGGGGCTTGGCTGATCAAGGGGCCCATAAAAGCGGCCGCCCAGCCAGGCAGCGGTACAGCTGCGAGCAGCGGCAGCAAACAGGGCGGCTAACAGGGGAGTTTGAGAGGGAGTTCTCATTGGAGGAGAAGGTACCTGTATTTGCATCTGTCCTTGTTGGTCTTGTGTGTTCTCGTGTGTTGGTTTGTAGGGGCCGGCAGGGGCTGGGTGCTGGGAAGGACGCCGAGCCCTGAGTAGGGGGCGGGGCTTGGCTGATCAAGGGGCCCATAAAAGCGGCCGCCCAGCCAGGCAGCGGTACAGCGGCAGCAAACAGGGCGGCTAACAGGGGAGTTTGAGAGGGAGTTCTCATTGGAGGAGAAGGTACCTGTATTTGCATCTGTCCTTGTTGGTCTTGTGTGTTGGTTTGTAGGGGCCGGCAGGGGCTGGGAAGGACACCGAGCCCTGAGTAGGGGGCGGGGCTTGGCTGATCAAGGGGCCCATAAAAGCGGCCGCCCAGCCAGGCAGCGGTACAGCTGCGAGGAGCGGCAGCAAACAGGGCGGCTAACAGGGGAGTTTGAGTGGGAGTTCTCATTGGAGGAGAAGGTACCTGTATTTGCATCTGTCCTTGTTGGTCTTGTGTGTTCTCGTGTGTGGGTTTGTAGGGGCCGGCAGGGGCTGGGAAGGACGCCGAGCCCTGAGTAGGGGACGGGGCTTGGCTGATCAAGGGGCCCATAAAAGCGGCCGCCCAGCCAGGCAGCGGTACAGCTGCGAGCAGCGGCAGCAAACAAACAGGGCGGCTAACAGGGGAGTTTGAGAGGGAGTTCTCATTGGAGGAGAAGGTACCTGTATTTGCATCTGTCCTTGTTGGTCTTGTGTGTTCTCGTGTGTTGGTTTGTAGGGGCCGGCAGGGGCTGGGTGCTGGGAAGGACGCCGAGCCCTGAGTAGGGGGCGGGGCTTGGCTGATCAAGGGGCCCATAAAAGCGGCCGCCCAGCCAGGCAGCGGTACAGCGGCAGCAAACAGGGCGGCTAGCAGGGGAGTGTGAGAGGGAGTTCTCATTGGAGGAGAAGGTACCTGTATTTGCATCTGTCCTTGTTGGTCTTGTGTGTTCTCGTGTGTTGGTTTGTAGGGGCCGGCAGGGGCTGTGTGCTGGGAAGGACGCCGAGCTCTGGGTAGGGGGCGGAGCTTGGCTGATCAAGGGGCCCATAAAAGCGGCCGCCCAGCCAGGCAGCGGTACAGCAGCGGCAGCAAACAGGGCGGCTAACAGGGGAGTTTGAGAGGGAGTTCTCATTGGAGGAGAAGGTACCTGTATTTGCATCTGTCCTTGTTGGTCTTGTGTGTTGGTTTGTAGGGGCCGGCAGGGGCTGGGAAAGACGCCGAGCCCTGAGTAGGGGGCGGGGCTTGGCTGATCAAGGGGCCCATAAAAGCGGCCGCCCAGCCAGGCAGCGGTACAGCTGGGAGCAGCGGCAGCAAACAGGGCGGCTAACAGGGGAGTTTGAGAGGGAGTTCTCA
Organism: Chrysemys picta bellii; assembly: GCF_011386835.1. Classification (NCBI taxonomy): domain Eukaryota; kingdom Metazoa; phylum Chordata; order Testudines; family Emydidae; genus Chrysemys; species Chrysemys picta. The sequence continues at coordinate 3,700 of NW_027056935.1, forward strand.
TTGGAGGAGAAGGTACCTGTATTTGCATCGGTCCTTGTTGGTCTTGTGTGTTCTCGTGTGTTGGTTTGTAGGGGCCGGCAGGGGCTGGGAAGGACGCCGAGCCCTGAGTAGGGGGCGGGGCTTGGCTGATCAAGGGGCCCATAAATGCGGCCGCCCAGCCAGGCAGCGGTACAGCGGCAGCAAACAGGGCGGCTAACAGGGGAGTTTGAGAGGGAGTTCTCATTGGAGGAGAAGGTACCTGTATTTGCATCTGTCCTTGTTGGTCTTGTGTGTTCTCGTGTGTTGGTTTGTAGGGGCCGGCAGGGGCTGGGTGCTGGAAAGGACGCCGAGACCTGAGTAGGGGTCGGGGCTTGGCTGATCAAGGGGCCCATAAAAGCGGCCGCCCAGCCAGGCAGCGGTACAGCGGCAGCAAACAGGGCGGCTAACAGGGGAGTTTGAGAGGGAGTTCTCATTGGAGGAGAAGGTACCTGTATTTGCATATGTCCTTGTTGGTCTTGTGTGTTCTCGTGTGTTGGTTTGTAGGGGCCGGCAGAGGCTGGGAAGGACGCCGAGCCCGGAGTAGGGGGCGGGGCTTGGCTGATCAAGGGGCTCATAAAAGCGGCCGCCCAGCCAGGCGGCGGTACAGCTG
>NW_027056936.1:0-4323 GCF_011386835.1 Chrysemys picta bellii
TCCATGTTGTACCGTCCATTGCTATACATCAGCCCCACTTTGTGTGTGACACCCAGTCCTCCCACTGACTTCCTGGCCGTTAGCACTAGACTCAGCCATAGGCGCTGGCAGAGCTGCTCTACCCTCCAGGAGAACATGTAGGGCAACAAAATGTTCAGTGACCATTTGTATGGCGGACTCTTGTGCATCTGGGGGTTTGCCAAGAGCAGCCTAACCCCTCGTGGTGACCCTGTGAAGCAGAACAAGCCGCTCTGAGATAACGCGAAAGCTGGGACTGAGAAATCAAACCCCTGAGTTGAAATCCTGACCCCACTGAAGTCAGTGGAAGTTTTGCCTTTGATCTCAATGGGCCCAGGATTGGACTCCTGGTGAGGAGAGAATTAAACCCCATCCCTTAATGAGTTAGATGAGGAGACAATCCCTGAAAACTGTCAATAGGAACTAGCCAGACAGAACCCGTGGAAATGGGGAGGACAACCTAGCGATGGACTATAGAGCCACCTCATTCCTGGTGATGTGCCTCTAACTAACCCATCCAATAGAGAAGGTTAAAGATTGCTCGCCACATTCAGAGCTAATGATCCTGCATCTGGGGGAGCTTTTACCATGATCCTCTCTCCTCCATACCCACTCTCAATGCCCCTCTTTGCTTTTCCTTAGTGACTTCGCAGGGAGGAACCTTTCATGGACCTGCAGAAAGGCTGATGCCGACAGGAGACCCAGCTGCCCTTCGGGAGAGTCCAGGCTGATGCTGTTCTACAGAACCTTAGTTTCTTGGATATTCTCATCAGGCTCCTGATTACAACTTTGGAGCAACCAATGATCCCCTAAAGGATCCATCTCAGATTTTACACTGAGCGTGCTGGGACAGGACTGGGGGAGCTAGTCAGTGCTGCATGGACACCTGGCAATGTGGACATGACCAATAAAGCTCATCGTTTATGTAGCGCAATAATGAGTCTCAAAGGCTTGATTTAAGGAGTTGCTCACTAATCTAGGACACAAGACCCAATTGCTCTCATCAGCTAATGAAACTTACTTCTACAAAGAAGGCCATCATGGTCAGCCTGTGTTTCTTATCACCTCTGTCGAGGAGCGGGATCACTAGGTCCAGCAGCATCCTTGTGGTCTCAGGGCAAGCATAGTGCACCATGGCTCTGTGACACAAAGCAGAAATACCTTTGATAGTAAGGGAAGAAGCACGTTCTGCAACAAGGGGGTGAGGAGTCAGCTTGGGACCACATGGCAGCCCGAAGTGAGGAATGTTTCATTTTGGAATTGCCCCCACTAGCAGGACTGACTGCATGGAAAATGCTTGTGTATTACCTGGCCAGCAGGCTCACCCCATGGAGGTGATCTTGGGGGCTTTGTAGGAGGATCCAGCCTTGCTCCTTCTCCATAACAGTCAGCTCGGAACGGCAGCCAACACAGAGAAGCAGCATCTTTATAGCCTCCACTGCAGAGCTAGATTCAAACAACACACCAGCGTGACTGAGTGCCAGGAGCCCCCTCATGGTAGGTCTGTCAGGGAGTGACGGATTCACTTGTGTGTGGAAAGACACACCAATGGTTTAAATAGAGCTTAGGAAGGCACAGGTTCGTGACTGGGGTTCCTAGGCACTATAGTAATACAATTTAATAATATGAAGAAAGAGAAAGAGTTCTGAGCAAATCCTACAGACAATTGCACATCAGCACTAGGGCATGTCAATGTCACAGAACAGGAGAAGTTCCGCCCTTTAGTGTCGGACCCACATTCCTTTGACACACTGGCAAATTGGCTCCCACTAATTTCTCCCCATAGCTGCTGGGATAGTCTTTCTACTTCCTCTGCAGTGCATTGGTCGGTATGTCATTTACCACTGAGAGACACCCTTGCAACCTAAGCCCTGCCTGCTAACTCCCTCAGAATTAGAGAGTTATGGAAAACCTGCAGGGGCCACATGAGAGCTGGAGAAGAGAACTATGACTTCTCTATGACTGTCCATGTAATTAGACCGTTGACTTTCCAGTAGGCGCAGTACCTGGTGTGGAGGCTTTGCCGGCTGCTTTCCCTTCCAGAGACTTTATCCCCTGGTATGCTCTGTCCCAGGCTGAAATGGATTTCAACAAGAAGCGCCATTAGCAGCTGAGGATAGAGGCGGGTTGTGGCATCTCTGGACTTGCTCACCGAGATCATCTCATAGAGGGCGCATGTAGCCTGAAGAGGGAACAAGACAGACACAAGCTTACTTGGAAATCCTACTCCCTCCTGCGTCAGTTCTCAGGACTTCCTGCTTCTGTGCTATGAAACTCCCCTGATTCATGGAGAAACAAACCGAGTTAAACTGCCCTGAGCAGCAGGGCGGGGGAAGCCGGGCACTGGCAGGTTGAAGGCTTTGCCTTGTGGAGTCTGATGACACTAGGCTGCATTGCCACACAGGGGACCTAGCTTTGATTTCGGATCTCGCAGAGCTTCCTGACCTGCAGGGGCTGCAGAGACAGCATGCTTGGGGTGGGGGTAATGCCTCATGGGACTAAGAATGGGAGAGAATAAATTAATGAAGAGAAGAGTGGCTCTTTCATCAGCTTCCTCGGCATCTTTCTTCTCCCTCATTTGGACTTCCACCGTCATTCTTTCATGCTTGCATTGTTTCTTGGCTTCCAAGTGCCTCAATGGGGCCTTTTCTTCTGCATCTGGGGTCTAGGGGGGCTGAGACCCTGCTTTTTGGTCAAAGTCCATGAGCAAATCTCTCAGTTCGTGTTCTGCGGCTTTCTTCTTAACAGATAGCCCCCTTTCTTTACATACTTTTTCAAGTTCTTTTGAGTCAAGACTCTCATAGGATTGTGATTCACCCATTGTAACTCATCTTTAACCCTTAAAACTCTCCATATCAAATTTAAACTTTAAATAGTGTTGGGTTATGATCTTTAAGCCCAATTGACCTGTGGCATGTGACTCCTGTGCTGACTACGCCAATTGTCACGCTCTCTGGAGTGGTTCACAACTGTGAATGCCAATCTTAGATCATACTGTCATAAAACAGGGCAGGCACCCCAAACTAGTAGTATATTCTATAATTGGATTTCACAAAGCCAGTAACAATTGTGCATTCCTGGATTACAGTACCAGTTTTACCAAGGACAGTCTTACCACAGACAGTCCCCTTAGACATTCCAGCCTATCTTGCCACCCAGACAAACTGAACTTTGTGATTAAAGGTTATTAAAACCAAAAATCACACCACATCAGGTTACTCCCAACCCCAAAGGGTCAGTCACTTACCCTAGGTCAATTGGTACTCTGGATCTCACACCAAAAACAACACTGGCAGCCAATTCTCTAGTAAACTAACTAAAGATTTATTAGCTAGGAAAAATAAATGAGAGTTATTGAGAGGTTAAAGCAGGTAAAATACATTAACAGGTGAGTCAAAATTTGTAAATCCCAAATGATAGCGGAGATGTAGTAATCTCTTGGTTTCCTAAAAGTCTTTTCAGGAACCCAGATGTTTCTGGGGATCTCCATTTTGCATTTGGCATCTTCCCTGTAAGAGTCCAAACAGTCAGAGATACAGGATCATTCCTTGACATCTATTTTATAGCTTTTCCAGAAACCAATCTGAACAGTGTCTTTATCCAAGTGGGTTCTGATGAGTAGGAAATTCAGACTTAGTCTGTGAATTCCCGTTGTCAAACACAGTAGCCCTTGCTTTGAAGTTAGCAGTCTTCCTCATTTACATTTCCAAGGCTCCAATTGTGTTTGATGGGTAATTTAATTACAGGGATATACACGATGCCAATGTAATGTAATAGCAAACAAGAATCCTTCATTAGTTTTCATAAACTTTACACATCAAGTTCATTCTCATCTTTTAACACCAACGCACGCTTTTGATCTAGGTTTAACTAATTACAGGGATATACACAATACAATAGCAATCAACAGGTTATAAAGATAAGTGTTTCCTTTAACTTTTCCTTTGAACTAAACAAACACACAGGTGAACTGCCTGATTACACTACAATAGCTTTTGACTTCTTTGATTTCTGTTAGCATCTGAGTGAATTAGCCTGCAACCCTATCCTGAGCTGGCACCAGGGCAGGCAGTGTCACAGGGGTTTCTCAGAGCTCCAACATGGATGCGATGAATGGAACCCTCCCCCAAGGGTTTGTCAGGACATTATGGAGTAGCCCCAAAATGGAGGGGATAGTCTGTCCCTGTAAAGGTAGCGGTGCTAGGGCTCAGCCCACCCTTGTCACGTGGCGTGGCCCTGTCAGATTTTGAGATGTCTGATATACGTAAGGAGCTGGGAAATACTGGTAGGGAAGAAGTGGTCCAA
>NW_027056937.1:0-4323 GCF_011386835.1 Chrysemys picta bellii
TACATAGATGAGACTTTCCGGGACACAGTAGAACAGTCCCGTCCCTCCCCACCCCGGTCTGACAGCCTCTGTGCTGTTGAGGAAGATGAAAGTCTCAGGGAAGGAGAACGTTCAACTGGAGCAGAGGGAAACGATCCCTCCTTCCAGATGATGTTGTGATATCCTCTCGCACTGAGGATACCTCTCCAGGGAAGGGAACTTCAGTTATTAGGAAGAGACCGGTAATAGTAACACAGGATTCGATCATTAGAAACATAGATAGCTGGGTTTGCGATGACCGGGAGAATCGCATGGTGACTTGCCTGCCTGATGTGAAGGTTGCGGATCTCTCGAGACATCTAGATAGACTTATGTGTAATGCTGGGGAGGAGATGGTGGTCGTGGTACATGTAGGTACCAATGACATAGGGAAGAATAGGAGAGAGGTCCTGGAGGCCAAATTTAGGCTGCTAGTGTAAGAGATTGAAGTCCAGGACCTCCATGGTAGCATTCTCTGAAATGCTTTCAGTTCCATGTGCAGGGCCAGTTAGACAGGCAGAACTGCAGGGTCTCAATGCGTGGATGAGATGATGGTATAGGGAGGAGAGGTTTAGATTTATTAGGAACTGGGGAAACTTTTGGGAAAGGGGGAGCCAATACAGGAAGGATGGGTTCCACCTAAACCAAAATGAAACCAGATTGCTGGCACTTAGTTTAAAAACTGCTCTATGACCTTTTTAATTTTAAGGGCTGGGGAAAAGCCGACAGGTGTGGAGGAGCACATGGTTCGGACAGAGACATTCCTTAGGGTAGGATCTATTAATGGAGATTCTCTATGTCTTAGTAAGGAGGAGAGGATGGAAGATGATAAAATACAGGTAGGATCTGATGAGAAACAGTCAATTGAAAAAGATTCCCATTCAATGACATCATGTAATGGCAGACAGCTAAAAAATGACAGTTTTTTTAAAGTCCTTATATACAAATGCTAGAAGTCTAAATAATAAGATGGGTGAACTAGAGTGCCTCGTGCATGAGGATAGTGATATAACAGGCATCACAGAAACTTGGTGGAATAAGGATAATCAATGGGACACAGTAATACCAGGATACAAAATATATCAGAAGGACAGAACAGGTCGTGCTGGTTAGGGTGTGGCACTATATATGAAAGGAAGCATAGTCAAATGAAGTGAAAAAAAAATGAACCAAACTGTACCATAGAATCTCTTTTGGATAGAAATTCCATGCTCTAACAATAAGAATATAGCAGTAGGGATATATTACTGACCACCTGACCAGGATGGTGATCGTGACTGAAATGCTCAGGGAGATTAGAGAGGCTATAAAAATAAAAAAACCTCAATAATAATGGGGAATTTCAACTATCCCATATTGACTGGGTACATGTCACCTCAGGACTGGATGCAGAGAGAAAGTTTCTTGACACTTTAAATGACTGCTTCTTGGAGCAGCTAGTCCTGGCACCCAGAAGAGGAGAGGCAATTCTTGATTTAGTCCTAAGTGGAGCACAGGACCTGGTCCAAGAGGTGAATATAGCTGGACCTCTTGGTAATAGTGACCATAATATAATTAAATTTAACATCACTTTGGCGGGGAAAATACCACAGGATCCCAACACGGTAGCATTTAATTTCAGAAAAGGGCACTACACAAAAATGAAGAAGTTAATTAAACAGAAATTAAAAGGTGCAGGGCCAAAAGTGAAATCACTGCAAGCTGCATGGAAACATTTTAAAGACACCATAATAGAGGCTCAACTTAAATGTATGCCCCAAATTAAAAAACATACTAAGAGAACCAAAAAAGTTCCACCGTGGCTAAACAACAAAGTAAAAGAAGCAGTGAGAGGCAACAAGACATCCTTTAAAAAGTGGAAGTAAAATGCTAGTGAGAAAAATAGAAAGACACATAAACTCTGTCAAGTGAAGTGTCAAAATATAATTAGGAAGCCAAAAAAGAATTTGAAGAACAGCTAGACAAAGACTCAAAAAGTAATAGCAAAAAAAATTTTTTTTTAAGTACATCAGAAGCAGGAAGCCTGCTAAACAATCAGTGGGGCCACTGGACGATCGAGGTGCTAAAGGAGCACTCAAGGACGATAAGGCCATTGCGGAGAAACTAAATGAATTCTTTGCATCGGTCTTCACGGCTGAGGATGTGAAGGAGATTCCCAATCCTGAGCCATTCTTTTTAGGTGACAAATCTGAGGAACTGTCCCAGATTGAGGTGTCATTAGAGGAGGTTTTGGAACAAATTGATAAATTAAACAGTAATAAGTCACCAGGACCAGATGGTATTCACCCAAGAGTTCTGAAGGAACTCAAATGTGAATTTTCAGAACTACTAACTGTAGTCTGTAACCTAGCATTTAAATCAGCTTCTGTACCAGATGACTGGAGGATAGTTAATGGACGCCAATTTTTAAAAAGGGCTTCAGAGGTGATCCCGGCAATTAGAGGCCAGGAAGCCTGACTTCAGTACTTGGCAAACTGGTTGAAACTCTAGTAAAGAACAGAATTGTCAGACACACAGATGAACATAATTTGTTGGGGAAGAGTCAACATGATTTTGGAGTCTTTCCAGTTACTTCAATGGGCTTTGAATCAGGCCCTCCAGGGCTCTTGCAGAGTAATTTACTACTTAATGTAGTAAACTCATGTGACAGATGTAGTAGAGGGTGGCATAAATGGGCTCTTTGTGAGGATAGGAGATGATGAAAGCCCTGATATGAGCAGAAAATGATACACAAGGAAAATACATATGAAACAGAAATAAAATAATAATAATGGGCCACATCTTCAGCTTCAATGGAGCAGCACTGATCTGAAGGTATGAGTCATAATCTCCTAGGCAGGAGCATGCCTTTTTTGCAGGTGTTTGTACAGTGTCTGGTACATTGAGGGGGCTACTAGACATGTAATGTCAGACATACCCATATACCTGAGTGTTGTGCCTTTCCAGCCACACACAGCAGCTGTAAACTGGTTTAACCAGCCACTTGAGGGTTCTCCATGTGTAGGGGAACACTTGGGTCATGCAGATGGACCATGGTGGCTCCTAGTCCTATGGTTGGTGTACTGGAATAGGCTGCCTCACTAAGAACCACCCCCCGCTGGGTGAACAGGCTGATCCTCCCACAGCGGGTTTGACAGACCCCAAGTTTGTTGACCTTCCAGGCACACTGCAAGCCCCATCTGTTTTCAATTGCAGACTTATTTGCTGGAAGTGACGGTGATCAGAGGAAAGGATCTTTATGGTGAGTGCAGATTTTATTGAGACATTTACTGGATATTTAGATCAGTCCTTTAACTAACATTGGATCAATTTGTTATTTGCTACTTTAGCTAATGTGTTTCAGTTTTGTACTCTCAGAAGTCTGAGTGCCTTTGATCAACCTATATAAATAAACAAAACGTTGGGATGAATTCATCGCAACAAAGGAAAAATGGATATTATTAATATTGTTCCACCATCTGTGTGTGTGGCACTTTCTAGAGTTGGAGTGCTGATTTAAAGGGCCATCCAGACAAGCTGGCATCATAACCAGTTCATCCAAGACAAAGTATCAGCCAACATCAAGAAACATGAGGGCAGGCACCTCATGGATAATGGACATCGGCCTGGGAGACTTCAAAAAAACAGCAAGAATGCATGGCAGGGAAAAGGATGAGAAGCAAGGGCCATGACTGATGAGAAATATTAATCTTGACCATTAACATGACTCCACCTGAGATCTGGGAGGATGGGTCTGAGCAAGGAGTTAAAAATATGAAACAATTGCACTTAGCTAAGATCTGCACTCTCAGCCAAAGACAAATAAAACTGCGATGAGGAGACCAGTTGTGCCGCCCTTACTCACAGAGATAGTGTCATACTAAACAAGTATCAGGGGGTAGCCGTTTTAGTCTGTATCCACAAAAACAATGAGGAGTCCGGTGGCACCTTAAAGACTAACAGATTTATTTTATTTTTAACCACAAAAGCTTATGCCCAAATAAATCTGTTAGTCTTTAAGGAGCCATCAGACTCCTCATTGTTTTTTTACTAAACATGTTGTCTTATTGAAACAAGTGGGACTCTGCGTAGTGAGGTACAATCCAGAGACTCCATGATGTCTTCTAGGGACTCTGCAGTTGCTATTGATTTTACATGAAAGCTACTCAGATACTATGGTGATGGGCAGTAGTGTAAAACCAATAGTTAGCTAGATAATCAGCGTGAGTGAGGGTTATACAATTAGACCATAGTTAAGGCCAAACTTTCCTTCCTGGATGCTGGAAACTTCTAGTGGAAAATGAAAGATCAGATTTAAAAGCAAAT
>NW_027056938.1:0-4323 GCF_011386835.1 Chrysemys picta bellii
AGATGGCTTCACAGCGATGGGATTCCCAAACTGCGGTGGGGCCATAGATGGAACTCACATCCCTATCCTGGCACCAGACCACCAGGCCACCCAGTACATTAACCGAAAGGGCTACTTTTCCATGGTGCTGCAAGCACTGGTGGACCACAGGGGACGTTTTACCAACATCTACGTGGGATGGCCGGGCAAGGTTCATGACGCTCGTGTTTTCAGGAACTCTGGTCTGTTTAGACGGCTGCAGCAAGGTATTTACTTCCCGGACCACAAAATAACTGTTGGGGATGTGGAGATGCCTATAGTCATCCTCGGGGACCCAGCCTACCCGCTAATGCCCTGGCTCATGAAGCCCTATACTGGCGCCCTGGACACTGAAAAAGAACTCTTCAACTACCGGCTGAGCAAGTGCAGAATGGTGGTGGAGTGTGCTTTTGGCCGTCTCAAGGGGAGATGGAGAAGCTTACTGAGTCGCTGTGATCTCAGCGAGACCAATATCCCCATTGTTATAGCAGCTTGCTGTGTGCTCCACAATCTCTGTGAGAGCAAGGGGGAGACCTTTATGGCGGGGTGGGAGGTTGAGGAAAATAGCCTGGCTGCTGATTACGCACAGCCAGACAGCCGGGCGATTAGAAGAGACCAGTGGGAAGCGCTGTGCATCCGGGAGGCTTTGAAAGCAAAGTTCCTGAGTGAGCAGGGTAACCTGTGACTTTAAAGTTTGTGTACAGAGAAGCTGAACCTGCCCCTGTTCCTTTACCCAGTTAATGTTGACTATCCTATCCAGTTACATACCCCCTTCACCCCCCTTCCAACACACGTTTCGAAATAAAAATAGTTCTACTTTGTTAATGCACACCGTTTTCTTTAATACTGTTTTCGCGGGAATTTTTTAAAACTGGGACGCAGACTGTGGTGCGGAGCGGGTGTAGTGTAGTGACGCGAATGAAGCTTCTAAACTCAAGGATTGACAGGCTCCGCTGCGGTGGGATGGTTGTTTCAACGGAGCCTGTCACCCCTCCTGATCGGGACTGTGTGTATGGGGGGGCTATGTGACTTTGTGGCAGGGGGAGGACAGTTACAGATCCCCTGCTGCGTGGCTCTGTGATCCTGCATAAGGACCGCCGCTTAAGATCTGTAACTGCCCTCCCCTGCCACAAAGTCACAGAGCAACCCACCCCCCACCACATAACATGAAAACCACCTCCCAGACTAACCAGGGTAACTAGTCACTGCATCACTGCACTGTGTATGTGCCCTGCTGCTGTACCTGCCCCCGCCTATGTACCCTGCCAAAGGTGACTGTCCTGTCCAATTACCAACCCCCTTTCCCCTCCTCCTCCAAAAGAACATGATTGAAACAGTAGTTAACAGAAACGTATTTTTTATTATCAACTACACATGGAACTGGGAGGTGAAACTTGGACGGGGGCTTGTGTCAGGCGGGAAGGAAAGAACTTTTCAAATTTTGGGGAATGAGAGCCTTCTGCTACTAGAGCTCTCTGCAGAGGTGGAGTGAGAGTTAGCACGGACTCTGCCGCCTCTCCTTCTTTGGACTTTGGGTGAGGTGGGTATGGGACTTGGTGGCGGGGGAGGGCGGTTAGAGATAGACTGCAGCGGGGCTCTGTCCTCCTGCCTCCGTTCCTGCAGAACATCCACAAGGCGCCGGAGCGTGTCTGTTTGCTCCCTCAGTAGTCCAAGCAGCGTTTGAGTTGCCTGCTGGTCTTCCTGCCGCCACCTCTCCTCCGATCCATGTTTGCTTGGTGCATTTGGGTCAAGTTCTCCCGCCACTGGGTCTGCTGTGCTGCCTGGGCTTGGGAACAGGCCATAAGCTCAGAGAACATGTCCTCCCGTGTCCTCTTCTTCCTACGCCTAATCCTCGCTAGCCTCTGGGAGTGTGATGCCAGGCTAGGTTGTGAGACAGTCGCAGATGGGGCTGTGGAAATGGGAAAAAGGGAGTGAATTCCTCAGAAAGATAAATGTAGTTGTGAACAAAGAACATAGTCTTTCTCTGTGAACAAGACCATGCACAGCACCTATCACATGCGCACTCAGCACAAGGTCGAATTCTCGGCCTTCGCATTCAGTGCCTGGGGTCTTACACAGCACATTTGAGAAGCGGGGCAGCACAACGGAATTTCTGTTGCAGGCAGACATGGTAAGCCGTAGACTTGTAGCAGTTTAAAACTTTTATATTACCACTGGCCTCATTTCACATTTAAAGCAATGTCAGTCCCTGCTGCCAGTAATCCGGCAAGCGGGAACTCTGCCCCTGTCCCACCCCCTCGCGGCTGTCCCCAGGAACGATCCCTTTCGGCTGCCCCTCTCCCGCCTCCACCGCGTGGCTGCAAACCAGCGGTTACAGTTCTGTAAAGGAACGGGCAAGCAGTCCCAACACTAACATTCCCCTACCTAATTCAAAGCAGGTCACCATGAGCGACATCACCCTGATGAGGATCTCTGAGAGCGAGAGAGAGAATGCTCCGGGAAAGCCTCCAAAGACCAGGGCCGAATGCCGCCCTGCTGTGCAGAGCAATGATTCCCGAGTACTTGATAGTCTCGTGGCACGGCAACGTGTCGTACTTCAGAGGACCCAATAAGGCCGCTCTCCCCAGGAACCTCATGCAACGGCTTTCCAATTACCTCCAGGAGAGCTTCATCGAGATGTCCCAGGAGGATTACTGCTCTATCCCCGGACATATAGACCGCATTTTACTGTAGCTGCAGTAGCAGGGACTAAACAGTAGAGCGGCTTGGGCAGGACAATCACGCAAAACCGGACATTGCTAGATTTTTTTTCAAAACTTGCACTGCCCATGACTGAACCGTTAAGTAGTTCAGTTCCCCTTCTGGGGGGTTCTCGCTGTCCAATTGTAGGCCAGTTCCCCAGTGGCCTATGAGGGGGGCAGGCCCAAACACTATTGAGAGTCCCAGCCCAAGGATCCTAAGAATAGGAACCAGGTACTGCCATATCCCTTTAACTAAAACACTTTCAGTTCCCTGGGCCACTTTCCCACGGCCCCAGCCTTTGCCAAAGCTTTACCCTAGGGCAAAGTAATCATGAACAACCCATTCTTTTAATTGTTAATATTCCTGTTCTGTTAAAAATAAATGTTTAGATGTTTACAACACTTACTGGCTGATCCTTCCCCAGATTCTATGTCCGGGGTAACGGCTGGGGACGGTTGGTAGGGGATCTCTGTAAGGGTGATGAAGAGATCCTGGCTGTCGGGGAAATCAGCGTTGTGAGCGCTGCCGACTGCCTCGCCCTCCTCATCTCCTTCCTCATCTTCCCCGTCCCCTAACATGTCCGAGGAACCGGCCGTGGACACTATCCCATCCTCAGAGTCCACGGTCACTGGTGGGGTAGTGGTGGCAGCCGCACCGAGGATGGAATGCAGTGCCTCGTAGAAACGGGATGTCTGGGGATGGGATCCGGAGCGTCCGTTTGCCTCTTTGGTCTTCTGGTAGCCTTGTCTCAGCTCCTTGATTTTCACGCGGCACTGCGTTGCATCCCGGCTGTATCCTCTCTCTGACATGTCTTTAGAGATCTTCTCGTAGATCTTTGCATTCCGTTTCTTGGAGCGCAGCTCAGAAAGCACGGACTCATCGCCCCACACAGCGATGAGATCCAAGACTTCCTGATCAGTCCATGCTGGGGCCCTCTTTCTATTCACAGACTGCACGGCCATCACTGCTGGAGAGCTCTGCATCGTTGCCAGTGCTGCTGTGATCACCACGATGTCCAGACAGGAAATGAGATTCAAACTGGCCAGACAGGAAAAGGAATTCAAATTCAAATTTTCCCGGGGCTTTTCCTGTGTGGCTGGTCAGAGCATGCGAGCTCGTACTGCTGTCCAGAGCGTCAACAGAGTGGTGCACTGTGGGATAGCTCCCGGAGCTATTAGCGTCAATTTCCATCCACACCTAGCCTAATTCGACATGGCCATGTCGAATTTAGCGCTACTCCCCTCGTCGGGGAGGAGTACAGAAGTCTAATTAAAGAGACCTCTATGTCGAACTAAATAGCATCGCAGTGTGGACGGGTGCAGGGTTAATTCGATGTAACAGCGCTAACTTCGACATAAACGCCTAGTGTAGACCAGGCCCTAGATTTCAGTAAAGCTTAGTCAGGTTTTGCACCTGAAGGTCAGAACTGGGATTACTGTTTGCAGAAAAGTAGCATGACGCTACAATTCACAGGAAACCGATATCACAGTAGAGCAGGGGGTGGATATTGAATACTCGCAGAGAATAGGAAAGAATGCCTCTCCATGTTCTCTGTAGTTGTGCCCTAAAAGATGTACTCCAACTTTCCCAGTTGTGCCAGTT
>NW_027056939.1:0-4321 GCF_011386835.1 Chrysemys picta bellii
TACCGATGACACCCAGGTCTGGAGTGGGCGAAGCCGAAGTCTGGCATGCCTGGTTACGTACGTGCAAGAAGCCATGTGACCCAGCAGGATGAGGCATGACCTCACCGTGGTAGTTGGGAAGGCCCTGAGCCCTTGAATGAGGCACGTGATGGTATGAAAGCGATTATCTGGTAGGACAGCTTGTGCGCGTCCGGAGTCCAGGACTGCGCCGATAAATTCTATTCTCTGGGTAGGCTCTAGAGTGGATTTGTCCTTGTTGAGTAGGATGCCCAACTCGTTGAATGTGTGCACTATTATGTGGACGTGAGCTCGAACTTGCTCTTTGGTGCGACCGCGTACCAACCAGTCGTCTAGGTACGGGAACACCTGTATCCCTTGTCGGCGGAGGTATGCTGCCACGACAGCCATACATTTCGTAAACACTCTTGGGGCCAAGGATAGGCCGAAGGGAAGGACTGCAAATTGATAGTGCACCTTGCTTACCACGAATCGCAGGAAGCGCCTGTGAGGCGGGTAAATTGCAATATGAAAGTATGCGTCTTTCATGTCGAGGGCGGCGAACCAGTCTCCAGGATCGAGGGAAGGGATAACGGCCCCCAAAGAGACCATGCGGAACTTCAACTTTACTACGAATTTGTTGAGTCCGCGCAAGTCTAAGATGGGTCGCAGACCCCCTTTGGACTTGGGGATCAGGAAGTAGCGGGAATAAAATCCCCTGCCCCTTAACTCTAATGGAACCTCCTCTATGGCCCCCATAGATAGGAGCGTAGAAACCTCCTGTATAAGAAGTTGCTCGTGAGAAGGGTCCCTGAAGAGGGACGGGGAGGGGGAGTGGGAGGGAGGGGATGAAGAAAACTGGATAGCGTATCCCCTCTCCACCGTGCGAAGGACCCAACGGTCCGAGGTTATAAGGGACCAAGCACGGTGGAAGTGGGAGAGGCGATCCCGAAAGGAGGGGGCTGGATCCTGGGGGATGACTGGGGCGCCGTCCTCGACCGCACCTTCAAAAGTTCTGTCTGGGGCCTGAGGGTGGCCTTGGTGGCCCCTGGTTCTGACCGGGTTGAGGGCCGGTCCACCTTCTTCTACCACCTCGCCCCCGCCTCCTGGCAGAGTCCTGTCTCTGACGAGGTGGGGGGGGGTAGAAACGCTGAGGCTGGGGCCTAAATGGTCTGTGCTGAGGACCCGCAACATGCATCCCCAGGGAGCGCATGATTGTTCTGGAGTCCTTGAGGCTCTGCAGACGAGAGTCCGTCTTATCGGAGAACAACCCATGTCCCTCAAAGGGCAAATCCTGCAGGGTTTGCTGCAGTTCTGGAGGCAAACCCGAAACTTGGAGCCAGGAGATCCTCCGCATAGCGATACCTGACGCCAGGGTTCTCGCAGCCGAGTCTGCTATATCCAAGGAGGCCTGTAAGGAGGTCCGAGCCACCTTCTTACCTTCCTCGACTAAGGCCCCAAACTCTTCCCTGGAGTCTTGGGGGACCAATTCCTTGAACTTCCCCATAGAGTTCCAGGAATTAAAGCTATAACGGCTCAGGAGCGCCTGCTGGTTAGCCGCTCTGAGTTGTAACCCTCCGGCTGAATAAACCTTACGGCCAAACAAATCGAGGCGCTTAGCTTCCTTCGATTTGGGCGCTGCGGCCTGTTGACCGTGGCGCTCCCTTGCATTCACTGATGACACCACCAGTGAACACGGCTGGGGATGAGTATACAGGTACTCATAGTCCTTTGAGGGGACAAAGTACTTCCTTTCCACCCCTCTGGCTGTGGGTGGGATAGAGGCAGGAGTTTGCCATATCGTAGTGGCGTTAGCCTGGATCGTGCGGATCAGGGGTAACGCCACTCTGGATGGGGCATCCGCCGAGAGGATGTTTACAATGGGGTCCTGCACCTCCGCTATCTCCTCCGCTTGTAGGTCCATATTACGCGCCACCCTACGTAATAGGTCCTGGTGCGCCCGAAGATCTATCGGGGGTGGACCTGTGCACGACGTGCCCGCCACTGCCTCATCTGGGGAGGATGAGGAAGATGCCTCAGGTGGTAAGGGATCCAAGGGTGGGTCCTGGTCTACTGGTTCCTGGAGCGGAGCATCACCTGCCCCTGGGTCCAGGACGTCAGGTGGTGTGGGCACGGAAGCCTCCATGCCCCCTGGAGGAGGGCGAGAAATGGTGGACTCTGGGGCCCTTCTCTCAGAGTGCCCCGAGCGAGAGGCTGAAGGTGGTGGAGCCCCTTGAGATTGGTGGTACGCCCACGGGGTCCAGAATGACCAGTGAGAAGGACCGTGAGCAGGGTCCTCCGCTATCTCCCGCCAGTGGCCCATGTCCTGTTCCTCGGCCTGCCCCTGAGGGGGGTATGCCGATCTCGATGCCCCATCGGAGGAGCGAGACACCGATCTCGAGGGCCATGGCGGTGCCGACCGCGCCGAGATGAGCTCCGGGGGATACGGTGCCGCACGGTGCCGGTCTGGAGACGTTCTGTCTCTATGCGGTGCCGGTGAGTGGTGCCGAGATCGTGATCGGTGCCGATGACCGCGTCGGTGCCGAGAGTCGGACCTGGACCTGAATGGCGATCTCGAGTAGGCCCGGTGCCGGGAGCGGCCCCTCGACGTCGAGCGTCGCTCGTAACGGTGCCGAAAACTACGTCTCGATGTCGAACGGTACCGACGATCATAGCGGTGCTGGGACGTAGAACGGTGCCGCGACGATGATCTTAGCCGCGAGTACGACCGGTGCCGAGGTGATATATGGCGCCAGGACTGCGAGCGGCGTGGGGACCTGCTTCGGGACCTTGAACGGTGCCGTGGTTCCAGCCCTTGAGATGGAGGGCGCATCAAGGCAGGTTTCCCCCTGGATTGCACCGGACGAGGGGCCAACGGTGCCGACGGTGCCGGTGGTTGGGGCGGTGCCGGCTCCGTGAGAGCAATCAAGTCTCTCGCCGTCGCGAAGGTCTCTGGGGTCGACGGGAGACACGGCTCTACCACTGACCGCGGTGGTGATCCCGTCCGCACCGGACTCAACGGCCTCGGAGCCGGAGTCGACGGTGCCGGAGGCACCTGTTTTTGGTGCTCCATCGGCGGACGCGGCTCTACCCCCGGCACTGGGGGGGCCGGCGTCTTAGGGACGGCAGTCTCCTGCGCCTTACGGGATTTTTTATGTCCCGGCGATAACGATCGGCACCGAGGCACTTGCGGTGGGTGCGGTGCCGAAGGGGTCCGGTGCCGTGGAGGCTTGTCCGACGCCACTCGCGGTGTCGGGATAGTCGGTGCCGCCGGGGCACTGCGCACCGAGGCGCTTGGCGCTGGGGCTTGCCGCGCCGATGGAGCATCCGGGCTAAGTGCCGCCTCCATAAGGAGTTGCCGAAGCCGAAAGTCCCGCTCCTTCTTGGTTCTCGGTCTGAAGGCCTTACAGATCTTACACTTATCTGTTTGATGGGACTCTCCCAGGCACTTCAGACACGAGTCGTGCGGGTCACTTGTGGGCATAGGCTTAGCGCAGGACGCGCACTGCTTAAAGCGGCATGAGCCCGGCCACGCGCCGGGGGAAAAACGGGGAGAACAACCCCCTTAATCCCCTTTAACTATAGAACAACTGTTAATAAAGTAATTTAAACAACTATAACTATAACTATCTATAAACGGAATAAGCTAGGGAGAGTGGAGAACAGCTATGCCGCGCTCCACAGTTCCAACGACCGTCAGGGGTGGTAAGAAGGAACTGAGGGGGCGCCGGGTCGGCTGGGGTATATATCCAGCGCCATGAAGGCGCCACTCTAGGGGGCTCCACAGCCGACCCGCCGGTGTTGCTAGGGTAGAAAATTCTCCGACGATCGTGCACGCGGCGCGCGCACACCTAATTGGAATCGATATGAGCAAGCACTCGAAGAAGAACCAGTGGTGTCAAGAACCTAGCTCTGGGTCTGTTATTGTCCGTGTCCTTAGCTGCTCTTGTCAACACAAAGCTGAACCGGGGGTGTTTTGGTGGCACTCCCTCTGGAGCTGCCTGTATTGTTAACAGTTTGCAGGTGAAATACAGTCCAGAGCCGAATTTGCCGTGACCTACAGTCTGGTAGGTTTGTTTCCTGCCACGGCCAATGTGTAGGAGCATCTGCGGGCACCTGAGGATTTGTTTTTGCAAGACCTTTTAACTCATGATTGTTTACCTCCTCATCAAATGTCACTCAGATTTGGTCTGATTTCCCCCTGGCCAACTCTGAATCTTCCAGCCTGCACTGCTTGGAATGCAGGAGCTGGAGGTCCTTTGTGTCAATACTGAGCCAGTGGGGCTAGGGGGCGCTCTGCTGCTGGACCACCTGCTGGAGGAGC
>NW_027056940.1:0-4321 GCF_011386835.1 Chrysemys picta bellii
AATCCACACACAGGTACCCCTCTCCTGGCTTAGTAGCAGTTTCTTGAGGGAACGAATTAGACACCGTCCTCGTTCTGCACAAAATGGCGGAAGGAGGAAGCTGTGGTGCTGTTGCCCCCTTGATAACTTTTAGCCCAGTGGTTAGAGAACTTGCCTGGTTCCATTCCCCATCCCTGGCAGAGAGGGAAAAAAGGATTTAAACAGGTTTCTCCCACCTCTGAGGAGAGTGCTCTGGCCTCTGGGATATCATGTTTCTCCTGTTGAAGCTGTTCCACTATGGATAAAGAAAGAATGATTGGCGCGGGGGGCTGGGACGCAGGGTCTCCTGCCCATGAGGTGGGTACTTTAACCACTCGCTCTCTCTGGCCAAATAATGTTTTGGCATCCCCATGTTCTACAGCCCAACTCTCCTCAACCACTGCTCCTTTGGCAAGAATTACCATGGTCACAGAAGGCAGTAGCTCAATGTCAGCCCCTTCACTATCTTTACATCATCTCCTTGTCTCCTGTTTCTCTGTCTGTACAGATCAGACCAGTCCTCCAATCCCCTGGCAGCTCAAGGATGCAGGATAAGCACAAGGATTAACACGGAGTCAGTGGGGGCAATTGTTTGAAGAGGGGACATAATTAGAGAGCTTGGCTGTGAGGAGTTTTTTTTTTGTTTTTTTTTTAGCAGGGAGGGAGAGTAGAAGCTCCCCTAGACTTCCCACTGTCGAGCTCTGATGCTCTCCTTTCTTCCCCACGCTCCCCAGTTCTGTTCTGGCCTCCCCCTTCCCCTGGAAGCAAACATACCAAGGGAAGGGTGAGCCTACCCCTTTCCCACTGCAGTGTGGAGAAGGAGTGGAGTTTGGGGTTCCTTACCTTGACCCAGGAAAAGTGGCGGGAAGAAGAGCCGCCTCCCTCCACCTAGTGGAACAGTCCTGGGGAATAATTGTGGGGCAATGGGAGGGGGTTATGCGTGCAGAAGGACACAGGTGGCTCGACTTCCCTTCCCACCAGTTATGCCACTTGTGTTTCTGCTCTCAGTGTCTCTGAACTCCCAGAAAGCAAAGGCCCCTTTGAGGACAATCCGTTATACATTAAGGGATCACAGGAAAATAAAAACCCTGAATTGTTCAAAAGCCAGTTCTTCTTCAGAGCTCTAGTCATCGAACTCGGTTTTCAAAACCCTAGTGTTTGGAAAGTGGACACCCCACACACACACATGCCTCTACCCCTGCTCTGATGCCCAGCCCTCCACCACATCCATTGCTGTGACCTGCCCCAAAAGCCCTGGCTGCTCCAAGCTTTCCTTCCCACCACACGTGCACACACGCAATTCAGCTCTCCTCTCCACCTTCCTCCTTGTCATATGTCTGGGGAGAACCAGAGGACTATTGTGCCCAGGGCGTTCACAAAATAACATGATGAGAACTGTACAATTCTGATATCCCGTGACTTTTCAAGGGACTGTTCCCTTGCACACACGACTCCAAATTTAGTCCATTAACCCTACCTTGGACCTCCATGAGGATCAGCTGTTTTCAAGACAGTCTGAGTAAGGCTGTGGATTTTAGAGCCAATGGAAAGTGAGTCTCAACCTTTTCTAGAGCAGAGCTACTGCTCTGCTCTAATGAGCCAGATCGTCAGCACATGTAAATGGAAAATTGGCTTTAGTGGAGTTAGGCAACTGACACCAGCTGAGGATGCAGCCTTCTTAGAAAAGTCAGGACCTCTGGAGTCAATAATCTGATCTCCATGAGATTTGGCTCTGAATCAGAATTAGTTCAAATTGCCAGAACCAAAAGAGAATATTTATTCCACTTTCATCAGAACCAGAGCAATTAAACCTACCTGCAGGAGGGAGACGTCTGTTATTATGTCTTGACTGCGAAGCGGATTGTGTTTGGAAGCCATGTTTATAGACGTTTTTCAGTGCCATTGGGGATGGAATCCTGGGAGAGCCCCAGAGTTCTGCAGTTCAGGGCAGACACAGATGGGATCATTAAAACTTCACGTCCCCTAGGGATAACCACACAAAGATGTGTTGTGTCCAGTTATTGCTCCAACTTCGGGGTGTTTTCTTTCTTCCCCCTTTCTTTGTTTCAAAGAGAACTGGCCCATTCCTCCCCTCCCATCCTCTGAATCCTGATCAGATGCTCATGGGGTAACTCACCTCAGAAGGTGCAAAAAGTGACATATATTATAAAATAGATTCATAACTGGTTCCTTTAATTAGAGCCCTGCAAATCCACAGATATCTGTTTTATATCTGCGGACCATTTCTGTGAATCGTGGACTGGATGCAGACACAAACTTTTTATCCGGAGCCCTGCAAATCTGTGGATATTCACTTTATATCCACGGATCTTTTTGGCGGATTGCAGCTCGGATGCGGTTACAAATTTTGTATCCACGCAGAGCTCTGGTTTTAGACTCTTGAGAGATACAGCCACATTGAAAATGGCTGAAAATGTCACTCAGGCACTTATGATGTCAACCCAGGTGTTTAAATATGGGCACTCAACGTTAAAGCTCTTTTTTTTTAAATTGAGCACTACCCTCTATGCCTCACTTCCTCACTATGTAAAATGCAGATAATACTTTCCCTGCAACTTGTACTGGTCATTCCCTTAGGCACTTCTGAACATCTCACCCTGACAAAATGGCTTTTTCTGAAGTGCTCTCTGTTTGAACCATTTCAACACCCACCTAGGAATTCTCATTCAGACTGCCAGTTAAGCCCCTTAAAATTGCTCAGGCTTCAGTCTTGCTATCAAATCCATGTACCTCATGTCATCGCAAATGCAGCATTACCTTAAGAACATAAGAATGGTCATACTGGGTCAGACCAAAGGTCCATCCAGCCCAGTATTCTGTCTACCGACAGTTGCCAATGCCAGGTGCCCCAGAGGGAGTGAACCTAACAGGTAATGATCAAGTGATCTCTCTCCTGCCGTCCATCTCCACCCTCTGACAAACAGAGGCTAGGGAAACCATTCCTTACCCATCCTGGCTAATAGCCATTAATGGACCTAAACTCCATGAATTTATCTATTTCTCTTTTAAACCTTGTTGTAGTCCTAGGGTACGTCTTCACTATCCGTCGTATTGGCAGGTAGCAATCGATTTATCGGGGATCGATATATCGCATCTCGTTTAGACTCCAGAACTCCACTGGAGCGAGCGGCGGTAGCGGAGTCGATGGGGGAGCCGCGTCTGTCGATCCCGCGCCATGTGGACACCAGGTAAGTCAATCTAAGATACTTTGACTTCAGTTCCGTGAGAAAAGTTGCATATCTTAGATCGATCCACCCCCCCTCAGTGTAGACCAGCCCTTAGTCTTCACGACCTCCTTAGGCAAGGAGTTCCACAAGTTGAGTGTGCGCTGTGTGAAGAAGAACTTCCTTTTATTTGTTTTAAACCTGCTGCCCAATAATTTCATTGGGTGGCCCCTAGTTCTTAGATTATGGGAACAAGTAAATAACTTTTCTTTATTCACTTTCTCCACACCACTCATGATTTTATATACCTCTATCATATGCCCCCTTAGTCTCTTCTTTTCCAAGCTGAATAGTCCTAGCCTCTTTAATCTCTCCTCATATGGAACCCATGCCAAACCCCTAATCATTTTAGTTGCCCTTCTCTGAACCTTTTCTAATGCCAGTATATCATATCTTTCTTGAGATAAGGAGACCACATCTGTTCGCAGTATTCAAGATGTGGGTGTACCATGGATATAAGGGCAATAACATATTCTCTGTCTTATTGTCTCTCTCTTTTTTAATGACTCCTAACATCCTATTTGCTTTTTTGACTGCCACTCCACACTGCGTGGACGTCTTCCGAGAACTATCAATGATGACTCCAAGATCTCTTTCCTGATTAGTTGTAGCTAAATTAGCCCCCATCATATTGTATGTATAGTTGGGGTTATTTTTTCCAATGTGCATTACTTTACGTTTATACACATTACATTTCATTTGCCAATTTGTTGCCGAATCTTTTTGAAATTCTTCACAGTCTGCTTTCGACTTCACTATCTTGAGCAATTTAGTATCATCTGCAAACTTTGCCGCCTCACTGTTTACCCCCTTATCCAGATCATTTATGAATAAGTTGAATAGGATTGGTCCTAGGACTGACCCTTGGGGAACACCACTAGTTACCCCCTCTCCATTCTGAAAATTTACCATTGATTCCTACCCTTTGTTCCCTGTCTTTTAACCAGTTCTCAATCCATGAAAGGATCTTCCCTCTTATCCCATGACAAGTTACTTTATGTAAGAGCCTTTGGTGAGGGACCTTGTCAAGGGCATTTTGTAAATCTATGTCTACTGGA
>NW_027056941.1:0-4321 GCF_011386835.1 Chrysemys picta bellii
ACTAATTGGTCTGATGGCGTTGAATCCCCTATCATCGTGTCCCACTGACCCTTCCCATTCCCACTGACGGAATGAGCTCTACCAGTCTCAGTTTGCGGTAACGTGTGTTGCCTTTCTCTGTATTCCCCCCCTCCCCTTTCCTTTCTTTGAAAGTCAGGGCTAGAATTACGGGATGACTATCAGACACTTGTTTCTAGATCCACAAAAAAACCAGCACTCTGTTCAAAGGAACAAATACCGAGCCAGATGCTCTACTTCTTCCTCAGGCACTATCCTGAACGGGAGCTTTGCCTGAGGAAAGCCTCTAGCATTTAGCTCCCAGGAGGGGGATTCAGATGCTCATCAGTGCTTCTCTTACTCTTTTGGCGCCACGCAATAGAGACGAGGTAATGAACAGCCCCTGCTGCCTTTGAGCTGATCGCCTTGACGGGATCCCCACAGCGGATCCCCAGCACTGCAACCAGGTGTCCAAGCCTGGTGAATGGAGACGCTTCCTAATTGTACAAAAGAGGAGAGGAGGAATCCATTACCACTGCAGGTAAAGCGGGCTGTGTCTCCTAGGCAAGGAGTCTATATCCACACAGTCCCTTTCTATAATGGGGCGTGATCCTCAGCTCTCCCTCTTCAGAAGAGGCTTGGGAGCCAGAAGAAGAATATAGGGCTCGATCCCGCACCACAGACGTCCACTGGAGTTTTGCCACAGACGTCAGTGGGAGCAAGATCAGGATCATAATGATCTGTAACGGCTGAGGTGGGCTGGAATGGAGAGGCCTCTTCCTGCAGCTCCACAAGAGGAAAGTATCCCATGGTACTAGGATGAGGAATGGAGGCAAACAGGGAACCAGCTGGGGATGAAATGTCTTCAGTCTCTAGGATTTTGAAATCTCTTTTCTCTGAAATTCATTAGATCCAACCATAGAAAAACCCGTTCTTCCTGTGCCCCTTGTTAGCTGCCTTTCCTGCATTGGAAAGAGGTGGCCTATTCCTCCAGGGCACTGGATTTATTTTCCAAGTGTATCAGACGCCAACCCATCTCAGTCAGGATGATGGACGAGCAACGAGATCAGTTTTTCCTCCGCCTATTAGGGAGCATTGCACTGTGGGGCCCATCAACATACTTCTAAGCAGGAAGTTTCTCTGGCGTGGGAGAGTGCCCTGTAGGTCTAGTTTGCAATCAGGTCACTAGAAGTCAAGAGTTACTCACATCCAGTTTGACTTCTGTGGCCACGAAGTTTAGGAGCAGTATGCTGCTCCATACAGCCCTCTCCCGCCGGCAAGCTTCCC
Organism: Chrysemys picta bellii; assembly: GCF_011386835.1. NCBI lineage: Eukaryota > Metazoa > Chordata > Testudines > Emydidae > Chrysemys > Chrysemys picta. The sequence continues at coordinate 1,285 of NW_027056941.1, forward strand.
TGGACTGCATCCAGGAGTCCATGAGCTGCAGGAAAAACAAGACAGGTTAAAAATAACAGGGGGAAAGGGTGTATACAAGTGATCCCCAGAGGATAATCTTTATTCTGGCTGAATCATCTCACTCTTACAGATACAGGCTGCGTCTGCTTTGTGCAGACTCAAAATTCACATGGAATTCTTCTCTTCGAACGAAAGCAAAGTGCATTTCTCTCTGAGGGCCCAGTCACACACCCGCTGAAGTCAATGAAAGTTTTGACATTGATCTCAGGACCGATCCAATGCCCATTGAAGTCAACAGAAAGGTCCCCATTTGATTTCAATGAGCATTGGATCGAGCCTTTAATGGATGCAGGATTGGGTCCTATGTAAGGAAGGGAAGGGCCAAGTCTTCTCTGGACAAGCCACACAATCCAGCATTTCATTCAGCAAAATAAGAGCAGCTGGAGGAAAACTTCTATTCTTTCATGATTGTAGACTTTGGGCCAGCCCTCATGCTCTGTAGTTAGCGGCAGTCTTGGTTCCCATTGCACCCATTGGTTCTCACTGTGGGACAGCTGGAGCTGGGAGTTCTGTGGAGGCCAGGTGCCAGCCCTCACGGGGGACTAGAGTCCTGGCAGTGACCCCTCCAATTGCATCAGGAGTAGCAATGATGGGCAGTAAAGGGAATAACGTCCTCATTTGGAAAGGACACTGTGATGTAAGGGCCACCTGGAGACAGGAAAGAAACTGAGGGTAACAATGGAGGAGATTGTCAGACCTCACAGATGGAAATAGAAGACTCCCCCGTGCTACATGAACCTTGTCACATATGCCCTAATAGGAGAACCCTGTGGAGATGGGGCACTCCGTTCTTTCCTTAACTCTCCTTTCCCTTACAAGCTCTTAACAAGATTTTCCTGTTCCTCTTCCCTACCTTACCATCCTCCAACCGGCATCTCTAGATCCTGTTTACCTGCAAGATCCTCTCTAGCTCAGCCGGAACTGGATTTTCTAAAATCAGACTCTGGAGCATCTCGTTGAGGGTCTGCAATGTTTCAATGAAGAGAACCTGAAAGGAGGGGGAACCGTTATGCTCAGCGCCACAGAGCTATGGATTATACAAATAATTTATCTTATGGGCTTGAGGCAAGAATCACAGGGTGAAATTCTTTGGCCTGTATTATACAAGAAATCAGGCTAGATCAGGGGTGGCCAACCTGTGGCTCCGGAGCCATATGCGGCTCTTCAGAAGTTAATATGCGGCTCCTTGTATAGGCCCCGACTCCGGGACTGGAGCTACAGGCGCCAGTGTTCCAATGTGCCCGGGGGTGCTCATCAGGAGCGTAGCCAGGTGGAGGGAACAGGGGCAGTGGAAAAAAAAAAGGCGCCACCCGCGGCGGTGCTTTTACCCACCCTCGGCAGTGGGACCTTCACTCGCTCTGCGGGTCTTCGGTGGCACCTCGGCGGCGGGACCTTCACTCGCTCTGCGGGTCTTCCAGGGCACCTCGGCGGCAGGACCTTCACTCGCTCTGCGGGTCTTCGGCGTCATTTCGGCGATGAAGCTTCAGTGCCGCCGAAGACACCCGGAGCTAGTGAAGGTCCCGCCGCCGAAGTACCGCCAAGACCCGGAGCGCCGCCCCGTCAGTAAAAGCGCCGCAGCAGGTGGCGCCTTTTTTTTCCTGCTCCCGGGTGAGTAAAATGAAAAAGGCGCCACTTGTGCTCGGTGGGGGAGCGGCCGCTGCTCCGCTTCCACCCTAGCTACGCTACTGGTGCTTACTGCTCAACCCCTGGCTCTGCCACAGGCTCTGCCCCCGCTCCACCCCTTCCCGCCTCATCCCCTGAGCCGGCCGTGCCATCGCTCCTCCCCTCCAGAGCCTCCTGCACGCCACCAAACAGCTGATCGGGACGTGCGGAGAGGGAGGGGGAGGCGCTGATCAGCGGGGCTGCCAGAGGGCAGGAGGCGCTGGGAGTGGGGTGGGGGAGCTGATGGGGGGCTGCTGACATATTACTGTGGATCTTCAGCAATGTCCACTGGTAAATTCTGGCTACTTCTCAGGCTCAGGTTGGCCACCCCTGGGTTAGATGATCTAATGGTCCTTTCTGGCTTCCAAGTCATAAACCAATAGAATTTATAGTTCAGACCTTGTCCTAAGACAAGGTCTATAAAAATAAGGCCAGATCCTCAATGAGTGCATATTGACATAGCTCCATCAGCGGGCGTGAAGCTACACGGATTCATACCAGCGAAGGGTCTGGCCCATACTTCTTGTACACAATAGTTGCTAAATAATTAGCTACTTCACTTATTCAATAATGTGGGTGCCCTGAGCACAAGAGAAACCGTATTTAGATTTGTTCTGGGCAGTGAATCCTTCAGGAATCTCAAGAAAACTAGCCTCACGTTTCAACTGATATTGGCCTGCCGTGATTCAAAGCTGTGCTCTTGACAATCACCCAGAAAGCCAGATGCATCGTTATATCCCTGCCTCATTTCCATTATAAACTAAAGGAAACTGATAACAGAAAGACATCTGCAGTATAAATGACCCTTTTCTTATAATTGATCTTCCAAATCATCCCCCAAACCTGATGTAATGAATTCATCAATGCCTCCCTTGGGAAGATAACATGCAGCAAAGCTCTTATCAGAGAGTAAGGAAAATGTTATAGCAAAAGAAAGTCCTACATTGAAATGAGATTTTTTAACATTAGAAATAAATATCACTTTAATAAATATATCACCTTGTCTTTGCAGGAGTGCCGCCAGCTTTTCTGCTGCCCTAGGCGGCGGAAGGTCCCGCCCCGAAATGCCGCCCCCCACAGAGGCGGCGGAAGGTCCCGCCGCCGAAATACCGCTGTGGTCGCCACCCCCCAAATTGTAGCGCCTTAGGCGACCGCCTAATGGGTTGCACCGGCCCTGTGTCTTTGCCCTTTACTCCTCTGGGTCTTAGATACTATTCACTCCAATGATTTGGTTAGAGAGAGCATATGTGAGCATGTGAGATGTGAGGCAAATTAAGTGTTCTAAATTCTATTGACTTTGGTAGTGAATTTGGTC